>NW_027553689.1:0-33246 GCF_045843805.1 Urocitellus parryii
TACCTGCATGTATCATCAAGATTGGTGAAAAAATGTTTGGTGAGATTTCAGGAAACTCGTAGTTTTTTTGGAAGCTTGGCAACCCCTTTCAATGAAAGTGATTCTCGTCAGTCTCTGCTTGGGGCTACTTCAATAGGACACAAACCATAGCCATAGAACTTGGAACTACATTATTGTGCCAAGTTTCAAAGAGCTAGCACAAACCGTGTTTGATTTAGAGTTCCAACTACATGTATCCATATAGGAGAAAACAGAGTGAAACCTAAACATGAAAACGGTTACTGCAAAGGAACGGTTTAACCTAGAAGAACGAAATTTGGTGAGCCAATTGTGATTGGATTACTGATCATTACCTGCAAGTATCATCAAAATTGGTGAAAAAATGTTTGGTGAGATTTCAGGAAACTCGTAGTTTTTTTGGAACCTTGGCAACCCCTTTCAATGAAAGTGATTCTGGTCAGTCTCTGCTTGCCGCTACTTCATTAGGACACAAACCATAGCCATAGAACTTGGAACTACATTATTGTGCCAAGTTTCAAAGAGCTAGCACAAACCGTGTTTGATTTAGAGTTCCAACTACATGTATCCATATAGGAGAAAACAGAGTGAAACCTAAACATGAAAACGGTTACTGCAAAGGAACGCTTTAACCTAGAAGAACGAAATTTGGTGAGCCAAGTGGGATTGGTGTACTGATCATTACCTGCAAGTATCATCAAGATTGGGTGAAAAAATGTTTGCTGAGATTTCAGGAAACTCGTAGTTTTTTGGAAGCTTGGCAACCAATTTCAATGAATGTGATTCTCGTCAGTCTCTGCTTGGGGCTACTTCAATAGGACACAAACCATAGCCATAGAACTTGGAACTACATTATTGTGCCAAGTTTCAAAGAGCTAGCACAAACCGTGTTTGATTTAGAGTTCCAAATACATGTATCCATATAGGAGAAAACAGAGTGAAACCTAAACATGAAAACGGTTACTGCAAAGGAACGGTTAAACCTAGAAGAACGAAATTTGGTGAGCCAAGTGGGATTGGTGTACTGATCATTACCTGCAAGTATCATCAAGATTGGGTGAAAAAATGTTTGCTGAGATTTCAGGAAACTCGTAGTTTTACGGAAGCTTGGCAACCCTTACAATGAATGTGATTCTCGTCAGTCTCTGCTTGGGGCTACTTCAATAGGACACAAACCATAGCCATGGAACTTGGAACTACATTATTGTGCCAAGTTTGAAAGAATTAGCACAAACCGTGTTTGATTTAGAGTTCCAACTACGTGTATCCATATAGGAGAAAACAGAGTGAAACCTAAACATGAAAACGGTTACTGCAAAGGAACGGTTTAACCTAGAAGAACGAAATTTGGTGAGCCAAGTGGGATTAGTGTACTGATCATTACCTGCAAGTATCATCAAGATTGGGTGAAAAAATGTTTGCTGCGATTTCAGGAAACTCGTAGTTTTTTGGAAGCTTGGCAACCAATTTCAATGAAAGTGATTCTCGTCAGTCTCTGCTTGGGGCTACTTCAATAGGACACAAACCATAGCCACAGAACTTGGAACTACATTATTGTGCCAAGTTTCAAAGAGCTAGCACAAACCGTGTTTGATTTAGAGTTCCAACTACATGTATCCATATAGGAGAAAACAGAGTGAAACCTAAACATGAAAACGGTTACTGCAAAGGAATGGTTTAACTTAGAAGAACGAAATTTGGTGAGCCAAGTGGGATTGGATTACTGATCATTACCTGCATGTATCATCAAGATTGGTGAAAAAATGTTTGGTGAGATTTCAGGAAACTCGTAGTTTTTTTGGAAGCTTGGCAACCCCTTTCAATGAAAGTGATTCTCGTCAGTCTCTGCTTGGGGCTACTTCAATAGGACACAAACCATAGCCATAGAACTTGGAACTACATTATTGTGCCAAGTTTCAAAGAGCTAGCACAAACCGTGTTTGATTTAGAGTTCCAACTACATGTATCCATATAGGAGAAAACAGAGTGAAACCTAAACATGAAATCGGTTACTGCAAAGGAACGGTTTAACCTAGAAGAACGAAATTTGGTGAGCCAAGTGGGATTGGTGTACTGATCATTACCTGCAAGTATCATCAAGATTGGGTGAAAAAGTGTTTGCTGAGATTTCAGGAAACTCGTAGTTTTTTGGAAGCTTGGCCACCAATTTCAATGAATGTGATTCTCGTCAGTCTCTGCTTGGGGCTACTTCAATAGGACACAAACCATAGCCATAGAACTGGGAACTACATTATTGTGCCAAGTTTCAAAGAGCTAGCACAAACCGTGTTTGATTTAGAGTTCCAACTACATGTATCCATATAGGAGAAAACAGAGTGAAACCTAAACATGAAAACGGTTACTGCAAAGGAACGGTTTAACCTAGAAGAACGAAATTTGGTGAGCCAAGTGGGATTGGTGTACTGATCATTACCTGCAAGTATCATCAAGATTGGGTGAAAAAATGTTTGCTGAGATTTCAGGAAACTCGTAGTTTTTTGGAAGCTTGGCAACCAATTTCAATGAATGTGATTCTCGTCAGTCTCTGCTTGCGGCTACTTCAATAGGACACAAACCATAGCCATAGAACTTGGGACTACATTATTGTGCCAAGTTTCAAAGAGCTAGCACAAACCGCGTTTGATTTAGAGTTCCAACTACATGTATCCATATAGGAGAAAACAGAGTGAAACCTAAACATGAAAACGGTTACTGCAATGGAACGGTTTAACCTAGAAGAACGAAATTTGGTGAGCCAAGTGGGAATGGTGTACTGATCATGACCTGCAAGTATCATCAAGATTGGGTGAAAAAATGTTTGCTGAGAATTCAGGAAACTCGTAGTTTTTTGGAAGCTTGGCAACCAATTTCAATGAATGTGATTCTTGTCAGTCTCTGCTTGGGGATACTTCAATAGGACACAAACCATAGTGATAGAACTAGGAACTACATTATTGTGACAAGTTTCAAAGAGCCAGCACAAACCGTGTTTGATTTAGAGTTCCAACTACAGGTATCCATATAGGAGAAAACAGAGTGAAACCTAAACATGAAAACGGTTACTGCAAAGGAACGGTTTAACCTAGAAGAACGAAATTTGGTGAGCCAAGTGGGATTGGTGTACTGATCATTACCTGCAAGTATCATCAAGATTGGGTGAAAAAATGTTTGCTGAGATTTCAGGAAACTCGTAGTTTTTTGGAAGCTTGGCAACCAATTTCAATGAATGTGATTCTCGTCAGTCTCTGCTTGCGGCTACTTCAATAGGACACAAACCATAGCCATAGAACTTGGGACTACATTATTGTGCCAAGTTTCAAAGAGCTAGCACAAACCGTGTTTGATTTAGAGTTCCAACTACATGTATCCATATAGGAGAAAACAGAGTGAAACCTAAACATGAAAACGGTTACTGCAAAGGAACGGTTTAACCTATAAGAACGAAATTTGGTGAGACAAGTGGGATTGGTGTACTGATCATTACCTGCAAGTATCATCAAGATTGGGTGAAAAAATGTTTGCTGAGATTTCAGGAAACTCGTAGTTTTTGGAAGCTTGGCAACCAATTTCAATGAATGTGATTCTCGTCAGTCTCTGCTTGGGGCTACTTCAATAGGACACAAACCATAGCGATAGAACTTGGAACTACATTATTGTGCCAAGTTTCAAAGAGCTAGCACAAACCGTGTTTGATTTAGAGTTCCAACTACATGTATCCATATAGGAGAAAACAGAGTGAAACCTAAACATGAAAACGGTTACTGCAAAGGAACGGTTTAACATAGAAGAACGAAATTTGGTGAGCCAAGTGGGATTGGATTACTGATCATTACCTGCAAGTATCATCAAGATTGGGTGAAAAAATGTTTGCTGAGATTTCAGGAAACTCGTAGTTTTACGGAAGCTTGGCAACCCCGTCCAATGAAAGTGATTCTCGTCAGTCTCTGCTTCGGGCTACTTCAGTAGGACACAAACCATAGCGATAGAACTTGGAACTACATTATTGTGCCAAGTTTCAAAGAATTAGCACAAACCGTGTTTGATTTAGAGTTCCAACTACATGTATCCATGTAGGAGAAAACAGAGGGAAACCTAAACATGAAAATGGTTACTGCAAAGGAACGATTTAACCTAGAAGAACGAAATTTGGTGAGCCAAGTGGGATTGGATTACTGATCATTACCTGCAAGTATCCTCAAGATTGGTGAAAAAATGTTTGCTGAGATTTCAGGAAACTCGTAGTTTTTTGGAAGCTTGGCAACCCCTTTCAATGAAAGTGTATCTCGTCAGTCTCTGCTTGGGGCTACTTCAATAGGACACAAACCATAGCCATAGAACTTGGAACTACATTATTGTGCCAAGTTTCAAAGAGCTAGCACAAACCGTGTTTGTTTTAGAGTTCCAACTACATGTATCCATATAGGAGAAAACAGAGTGAAACCTAAACATGAAAACGGTTCCTGCAAAGGAACGGTTTAACCTAGAAGAACGAAATTTGGTGAGCCAAGTGGGATTGGTGTACTGATCATTACCTGCAAGTATCATCAAGATTGGGTGAAAAATGTTTGCTGAGAATTCAGGAAACTCGTAGTTTTTTGGAAGCTTGGCAACCCCTTTCAATGAAAGTGATTCTCGTCAGTCTCTGCTTGGGGCTACTTCAATAGGACACAAACCATAGCGATAGAACTGGGAACTACATTATTGTGCCAAGTTTCAAAGAGCTAGCACAAACCGTCTTTGATTTAGAGTTCCAACTACATGTATCCATATAGGAGAAAACAGAGGGAAACCTAAATATGAAAACGGTTACTCCAAAGGAACGGTTTAACCTAGAAGAACGAAATTTGGTGAGCCAAGTGGGATTGGTGTATTGATCATTACCTGCAAGTATCATCAAGATTGGGTGAAAAAATGTTTGCTGAGATTTCAGGAAACTCGTAGTTTTTTGGAAGCTTGGCATCCCCTTTCAATGAATATGATTCTCGTCAGTCTCTGCTTGGGGCTACTTCAATAGGACACAAACCATAGCCATAGAACTTGGAACTACATTATTGTGCCAAGTTTCAAAGAGCTAGCACAAACCGTGTTTGATTAGAGTTCCAACTACATGTATCCATATAGGAGAAAACAGAGTGAAACCTAAACATGAAAACGGTTACTGCAAAGGAATGGTTTAACCTAGAAGAACGAAATTTGGTGAGCCAAGTGGGATTGGTGTACTGATCATTACCTGCAAGTATCATCAAGATTGGGTGAAAAAATGTTTGCTGAGATTTCAGGAAACTCGTAGTTTTACGGAAGCTTGGAAACCCCTTTCAATGAAAGTGATTCTCGTCAGTCTCTGCTTGGGGCTACTTCAATAGGACACAAACCATAGCCATAGAACTTGGAACTACATTATTGTGCCAAGTTTCAAAGAGCTAGCACAAACCGTCTTTGATTTAGAGTTCCAACTACATGTATCCATATAGGAGAAAACAGAGGGAAACCTAAACATGAAAACGGTTACTGCAAAGGAACGGTTTAACCTAGAAGAACGAAATTTGGTGAGCCAATTGTGATTGAATTACTGATCATTACCTGCAAGTATCATCAAAATTGGTGAAAAAATGTTTGGTGAGATTTCAGGAAACTAGTAGTTTTTTTGGAACCTTGGCAACCCCTTTCAATGAAAGTGATTCTCGTCAGTCTCTGCTTGCCGCTACTTCATTAGGACACAAACCATAGCCATAGAACTTGGAACTACATTATTGTGCCAAGTTTCAAAGAGCTAGCACAAACCTTCTTTGATTTAGAGTTCCAACTACATGTATCCATATAGGAGAAAACAGAGTGAAACCTAAACATGAAAACGGTTACTGCAAAGGAACGGTTTAACCTAGAAGAACGAAATTTGGTGAGCCAAGTGGGATTGGTGTACTGATCATTACCTGCAAGTATCATCAAGATTGGGTGAAAAAATGTTTGCTGAGATTTCAGGAAACTCGTAGTTTTTTGGAAGCTTGGCAACCAATTTCAATGAATGTGATTCTCGTCAGTCTCTGCTTGGGGCTACTTCAATAGGACACAAACCATAGCCATAGAACTTGGAACTACATTATTGTGCCAAGTTTCAAAGAGCTAGCACAAACCGTGTTTGATTTAGAGTTCCAACTACATGTATCCATATAGGAGAAAACAGAGTGAAACCTAAACATGAAAACGGTTACTGCAAAGGAACGGTTAAACCTAGAAGAACGAAATTTGGTGAGCCAAGTGGGAATGGTGTACTGATCATTACCTGCAAGTATCATCAAGATTGGGTGAAAAAATGTTTGCTGATATTTCAGGAAACTCGTAGTTTTACGGAAGCTTGGCAACCCCTTACAATGAATGTGATTCTCGTCAGTCTCTGCTTGGGGCTACTTCAATAGGACACAAACCATAGCCATAGAACTTGGAACTACATTATTGTGCCAAGTTTCAAAGAGCTAGCACAAACCGTGTTTGATTTAGAGTTCCAACTACATGTATCCTTATAGGAGAAAACAGAGTGAAACCTAAACATGAAAACGGTTACTGCAAAGGAATGGT
Organism: Urocitellus parryii; assembly: GCF_045843805.1. Lineage (NCBI taxonomy): Eukaryota > Metazoa > Chordata > Mammalia > Rodentia > Sciuridae > Urocitellus > Urocitellus parryii. The sequence goes on from NW_027553689.1 coordinate 6,592, forward strand.
TTAACTTAGAAGAACGAAATTTGGTGAGCCAAGTGGGATTGGATTACTGATCATTACCTGCATGTATCATCAAGATTGGTGAAAAAATGTTTGGTGAGATTTCAGGAAACTCGTAGTATTTTTGGAAGCTTGGCAACCCCTTTCAATGAAAGTGATTCTCGTCAGTCTCTGCTTGGGGCTACTTCAATAGGACACAAACCATAGCCATAGAACTTGGAACTACATTATTGTGCCAAGTTTCAAAGAGCTAGCACAAACCGTGTTTGATTTAGAGTTCCAACTACATGTATCCATATAGGAGAAAACAGAGTGAAACCTAAACATGAAATCGGTTACTGCAAAGGAACGGTTTAACCTAGAAGAACGAAATTTGGTGAGCCAAGTGGGATTGGTGTACTGATCATTACCTGCAAGTATCATCAAAATTGGGTGAAAAAGTGTTTGCTGAGATTTCAGGAAACTCGTAGTTTTTTGGAAGCTTGGCAACCAATTTCAATGAATGTGATTCTCGTCAGTCTCTGCTTGGGGCTACTTCAATAGGACACAAACCATAGCCATAGAACTTGGAACTACATTATTGTGCCAAGTTTCAAAGAGCTAGCACGAACCGTGTTTGATTTAGAGTTCCAACTACATGTATCCATATAGGAGAAAACAGAGTGAAACCTAAACATGAAAACGGTTACTGCAAAGGAACGGTTTAACCTAGAAGAACGAAATTTGGTGAGCCAAGTGGGATTGGTGTACTGATCATTACCTGCAAGTATCATCAAGATTGGGTGAAAAAATGTTTGCTGAGATTTCAGGAAACTCGTAGTTTTTTGGAAGCTTGGCAACCAATTTCAATGAATGTGATTCTCGTCAGTCTCTGCTTGGGGCTACTTCAATAGGACACAAACCATAGCCATAGAACTTGGGACTACATTATTGTGCCAAGTTTCAAAGAGCTAGCACAAACCGTGTTTGATTTAGAGTTCCAACTACATGTATCCATATAGGAGAAAACAGAGTGAAACCTAAACATGAAAACGGTTACTGCAAAGGAACGGTTTAACCTAGAAGAACGAAATTTGGTGAGCCAAGTGGGATTGGTGTACTGATCATTACCTGCAAGTATCATCAAGATTGGGTGAAAAAATGTTTGCTGAGATTTCAGGAAACTCGTAGTTTTTGGAAGCTTGGCAACCAATTTCAATGAATGTGATTCTCGTCAGTCTCTGCTTGGGGCTACTTCAATAGGACACAAACCATAGTGATAGAACTAGGAACTACATTATTGTGCCAAGTTTCAAAGAGCCAGCACAAACCGTGTTTGATTTAGAGTTCCAACAACAGGTATCCATATAGGAGAAAATAGAGTGAAACCTAAACATGAAAACGGTTACTGCAAAGGAACGGTTTAACCTAGAAGAACGAAATTTGGTGAGCCAAGTGGGATTGGTGTACTGATCATTACCTGCAAGTATCATCAAGATTGGGTGAAAAATGTTTGCTGAGATTTCAGGAAACTCGTAGTTTTTTGGGAGCTTGGCAACACCTTTCAATGAAAGTGATTCTCGCCAGTCTCTGCTTGGGGCTACTTCAATAGGACACAAACCATAGCCATAGAACTTGGAACTACATTATTGTGCCAAGTTTCAAAGAGCTAGCACAAACCGTGTTTGATTTAGAGTTCCAACTACATGTATCCATATAGGAGAAAACAGAGTGAAACCTAAACATGAAATCGGTTACTGCAAAGGAACGGTTTAACCTAGAAGAACGAAATTTGGTGAGCCAAGTGGGATTGGTGTACTGATCATTACCTGCAAGTATCATCAAGATTGGGTGAAAAAGTGTTTGCTGAGATTTCAGGAAACTCGTAGTTTTTTGGAAGCTTGGCAACCAATTTCAATGAATGTGATTCTCGTCACTCTCTGCTTGGGGCTACTTCAATAGGACACAAACCATAGCCATAGAACTTGGAACTACATTATTGTGCCAAGTTTCAAAGAGCTAGCACAAACCGTGTTTGATTTAGAGTTCCAACTACATGTATCCATATAGGAGAAAACAGAGTGAAACCTAAACATGAAAACGGTTACTGCAAAGGAACGGTTTAACCTAGAAGAACGAAATTTGGTGAGCCAAGTGGGATTGGTGTACTGATCATTACCTGCAAGTATCATCAAGATTGGGAGAAAAAATGTTTGCTGAGATTTCAGGAAACTCGTAGTTTTTTGGAAGCTTGGCAACCCCTTTCAATGAAAGTGTATCTCTTCAGTCTCTGCTTGGGGCTACTTCAATAGGACACAAACCATAGCCATAGAACTTGGAACTACATTATTGTGCCAAGTTTCAAAGAGCTAGCACAAACCGTGTTTGATTTAGAGTTCCAACTACATGTATCCATATAGGAGAAAACAGAGTGAAACCTAAACATGAAAACGGTTACTGCAAAGGAACGGTTTAACCTAGAAGAACGAAATTTGGTGAGCCAAGTGGGATTGGTGTACTGATCATTACCTGCAAGTATCATCAAGATTGGGTGAAAAAATGTTTGCTGAGAATTCAGGAAACTCGTAGTTTTTTGAAAGCTTGGCAACCCCTTTCAATGAAAGTGATTCTCGTCAGTCTCTGCTTGGGGCTACTTCAATAGGACACAAACCATAGCGATAGAACTTGGAACTACATTATTGTTCCAAGTTTCAAAGAGCTAGCACAAACCGTCTTTGATTTAGAGTTCCAACTACATGTATCCATATAGGAGAAAACAGAGTGAAACCTAAACATGAAAACGGTTACTGCAAAGGAACGGTGTAACCTAGAAGAACGAAATTTGGTGAGCCAAGTGGGATTGGTGTACGGCTCATTACCTGCAAGTATCATCAAGATTGGGTGAAAAAATGTTTGCTGAGATTTCAGGAAACTCGTAGTTTTTTTGGAACCTTGGCAACCCCATTCAATGAAAGTGATTCTGGTCAGTCTCTGCTTGGGGCTACTTCAATAGGACACAAACCATAGCCATAGAACTTGGAACTACATTATTGTGCCAAGTTTCAAAGAGCTAGCACAAACCGTGTTTGATTTAGAGTTCCAACTACATGTATCCATATAGGAGAAAACAGAGTGAAACCTAAACATGAAAACGGTTACTGCAAAGGAACGGTTTAACCTAGAAGAACGAAATTTGGTGTGCCAAGTGGGATTGGTGTACTGATCATTACCTGCAAGTATCATCAAGATTGGGTGAAAAAATGTTTGCTGAGAATTCAGGAAACTCGTAGTTTTTTGGAAGCTTGGCAACCCCTTTCAATGAAAGTGATTCTCGTCAGTCTCTGCTTGGGGCTACTTCAATAGGACACTAACCATAGCGATAGAACTGGGAACTACATTATTGTGCCAAGTTTCAAAGAGCTAGCACAAACCGTCTTTGATTTAGAGTTCCAACTACATGTATCCATATAGGAGAAAACAGAGTGAAACCTAAACATGAAAACGGTTACTGCAAAGGAACGGTTTAACCTAGAAGAACGAAATTTGGTGAGCCAAGTGGGATTGGTGTACTGATCATTACCTGCAAGTATCATCAAGATTGGGTGAAAAAATGTTTGCTGAGATTTCAGGAAACTCGTAGTTTTTTGGAAGCTAGGCAACCAATTTCAATGAAAGTGATTCTCGTCAGTCTCTGCTTGGGGCTACTTCAATAGGACACAAACCGTAGCCATAGAACTTGGAACTACATTATTGTGCCAAGTTTCAAAGAGCTAGCACAAACCGTGTTTGATTTAGAGTTCCAACTACATGTATCCATATAGGAGAAAACAGAGTGAAACCTAAACATGAAAACGGTTACTGCAAAGGAACGGTTAAACCTAGAAGAACGAAATTTGGTGAGCCAAGTGGGATTGGTGTACTGATCATTACCTGCAAGTATCATCAAGATTGGGTGAAAAAATGTTTGCTGAGATTTCAGGAAATTCGTAGTTTTTTGGAAGCTTGGCAACCCCTTTCAATGAATGTGATTCTCGTCAGTCTCTGCTTGGGGCTACTTCAATAGTACACAAACCATAGCCATAGAACTTGGAACTACATTATTGTGCCAAGTTTGAAAGAATTAGCACAAACCGTGTTTGATTTAGAGTTCCAACTACGTGTATCCATATAGGAGAAAACAGAGTGAAACCTAAACATGAAAACGGTTACTGCAAAGGAACGGTTTAACCTAGAAGAACGAAATTTGGTGAGCCAAGTGGGATTGGTGTACTGATCATTACCTGCAAGTATCATCAAGATTGGGTGAAAAAATGTTTGCTGAGATTTCAGGAAACTCGTAGTTTTTTGGAAGCTTGGCAACCAATTTCAATGAATGTGATTCTCGTCAGTCTCTGCTTGCGGCTACTTCAATAGGACACAAACCATAGCGATAGAACTTGGAACTACATTATTGTGCCAAGTTTCAAAGAGCTAGCACAAACCGTGTTTGATTTAGAGTTCCAACTACATGTATCCATATAGGAGAAAACAGAGTGAAACCTAAACATGAAAACGGTTACTGCAAAGGAACGGTTTAACCTAGAAGAACGAAATTTGGTGAGCCAAGTGGGATTGGTGTACTGATCATTACCTGCAAGTATCATCAAGATTGGGTGAAAAAATGTTTGTTGAGAATTCAGGAAGCTCGTAGTTTTTTGGAAGCTTGGCAACCCCTTTCAATGAAAGTGATTCTCGTCAGTCTCTGCTTGGGGCTACTTCAATAGGACACAAACCATAGCGATAGAACTTGGAACTACATTATTGTTCCAAGTTTCAAAGAGCCAGCACAAACCGTCTTTGATTTAGAGTTCCAACTACATGTATCCATATAGGAGAAAACAGAGTGAAACCTAAACATGAAAACGGTTACTGCAAAGGAACGGTGTAACCTAGAAGAACGAAATTTGGTGAGCCAAGTGGGATTGGTGTACGGCTCATTACCTGCAAGTATCATCAAGATTGGTGAAAAAATGTTTGCTGAGATTTCAGGAAACTCGTAGTTTTTTTGGAAGCTTGGCAACCCCTTTCAATGAAAGTGTATCTCTTCAGTCTCTGCTTGGGGCTACTTCAATAGCACACAAACCATAGCCATAGAACTTGGAACTACATTATTGTGCCAAGTTTCAAAGAGCTAGCACAAACCGTGTTTGATTTAGAGTTCCAACTACATGTATCCATATAGGAGAAAACAGAGTGAAACCTAAACATGAAAACGGTTCCTGCAAAGGAACGGTTTAACCTAGAAGAACGAAATTTTGTGAGCCAAGTGGGATTGGTGTACTGATCATTACCTGCAAGTATCATCAAGATTGGGTGAAAAAATGTTTGCTGAGAATTCAGGAAACTCGTAGTTTTTTGGAAGCTTGGCAACCCCTTTCAATGAAAGTGATTCTCGTGGGTCTCTGCTTGGGGCTACTTCAATAGGACACAAACCATAGCGATAGAACTGGGAACTACATTATTGTGCCAAGTTTCAAAGAGCTAGCACAAACCGTCTTTGATTTAGAGTTCCAACTACATGTATCCATATAGGAGAAAACAGAGTGAAACCTAAATATGAAAACGGTTACTGCAAAGGAACGGTTTAACCTAGAAGAACGAAATTTCTTGAGCCAAGTGGGATTGGTGTACTGATCATTACCTGCAAGTATCATCAAGATTGGGTGAAAAAATGTTTGCTGAGATTTCAGGAAACTCGTAGTTTTTTGGAAGCTTGGCAACCAATTTCAATGAATGTGATTCTCGTCAGTCTCTGCTTGGGGCTACTTCAATAGGACACAAACCATAGCCATAGAACTTGGAACTACATTATTGTGCCAAGTTTCAAAGAGCTAGCACAAACCGTGTTTGATTTAGAGTTCCAACTACATGTATCCATATAGGAGAAAACAGAGTGAAACCTAAACATGAAAACGGTTACTGCAAAGGAACGGTTTAACCTAGAAGAACGAAATTTGGTGAGCCAAGTGGGATTGGTGTACTGATCATGACCTGCAAGTATCATCAAGATTGGGTGAAAAAATGTTTGCTGAGATTTCAGGAAACTCATAGTTTTTGGTAGCTTGGCAACCCCTTTCAATGAATGTGATTCTCGTCAGTCTCTGCTTGGGGATACTTCAATAGGACACAAACCATAGTGATAGAACTTAGAACTACATTATTGTGCCAAGTTTCAAAGAGCTAGCACAAACCGTGTTTGATTTAGAGTTCCAACTACATGTATCCATATAGGAGAAAATAGAGTGAAACCTAAACATGAAAACGGTTACTGCAAAGGAACGGTTAAACCTAGAAGAACGAAATTTGGTGAGCCAAGTGGGATTGGTGTACTGATCATTACCTGCAAGTATCATCAAGATTGGGTGAAAAAATGTTTGCTGAGATTTCAGGAAATTCGTAGTTTTACGGAAGCTTGGCAACCCCTTTCAATGAATGTGATTCTCGTCAGTCTCTGCTTGGGGCTACTTCAATAGTACACAAACCATAGCCATAGAACTTGGAACTACATTATTGTGCCAAGTTTGAAAGAATTAGCACAAACCGTGTTTGATTTAGAGTTCCAACTACGTGTATCCATATAGGAGAAAACAGAGTGAAACCTAAACATGAAAACGGTTACTGCAAAGGAACGGTTTAACCTAGAAGAACGAAATTTGGTGAGCCAAGTGGGATTGGTGTACTGATCATTACCTGCAAGTATCATCAAGATTGGGTGAAAAAATGTTTGCTGAGATTTCAGGAAACTCGTAGTTTTTTGGAAGCTTGGCAACCAATTTCAATGAATGTGATTCTCGTCAGTCTCTGCTTGCGGCTACTTCAATAGGACACAAACCATAGCCATAGAACTTGGAACTACATTATTGTGCCAAGTTTCAAAGAGCTAGCACAAACCGTGTTTGATTTAGAGTTCCAACTACATGTATCCATATAGGAGAAAACAGAGTGAAACCTAAACATGAAAACGGTTACTGCAAAGGAACGGTTTAACCTAGAAGAACGAAATTTGGTGAGCCAAGTGGGATTGGTGTACTGATCATTACCTGCAAGTATCATCAAGATTGGGTGAAAAAATGTTTGCTGAGATTTCAGGAAACTCGTAGTTTTTTGGAAGCTTGGCAACCCCTTTCAATGAAAGTGATTCTCGTCAGTCTCTGCTTGGGGCTACTTCAATAGGACACAAACCATAGCGATAGAACTTGGAACTACATTATTGTTCCAAGTTTCAAAGAGCTAGCACAAACCGTCTTTGATTTAGAGTTCCAACTACATGTATCCATATAGGAGAAAACAGAGTGAAACCTAAACATGAAAACGGTTACTGCAAAGGAACGGTGTAACCTAGAAGAACGAAATTTGGTGAGCCAAGTGGGATTGGTGTACGGCTCATTACCTGCAAGTATCATCAAAATTGGGTGAAAAAATGTTTGCTGAGATTTCAGGAAACTCGTAGTTTTTTTGGAACCTTGGCAACCCCTTTCAATGAAAGTGATTCTGGTCAGTCTCTGCTTGGGGCTACTTCAATAGGACACAAACCATAGCCATAGAACTTGGAACTACATTATTGTGCCAAGTTTCAAAGAGCTAGCACAAACCGTGTTTGATTTAGAGTTCCAACTACATGTATCCATATAGGAGAAAACAGAGTGAAACCTAAACATGAAAACGGTTACTGCAAAGGAACGGTTTAACCTAGAAGAACGAAATTTGGTGTGCCAAGTGGGATTGGTGTACTGATCATTACCTGCAAGTATCATCAAGATTGGGTGAAAAAATGTTTGCTGAGAATTCAGGAAACTCGTAGTTTTTTGGAAGCTTGGCAACCCCTTTCAATGAAAGTGATTCTCGTCAGTCTCTGCTTGGGGCTACTTCAATAGGACACTAACCATAGCGATAGAACTGGGAACTACATTATTGTGCCAAGTTTCAAAGAGCTAGCACAAACCGTCTTTGATTTAGAGTTCCAACTACATGTATCCATATAGGAGAAAACAGAGTGAAACCTAAACATGAAAACGGTTACTGCAAAGGAACGGTTTAACCTAGAAGAACGAAATTTGGTGAGCCAAGTGGGATTGGTGTACTGATCATTACCTGCAAGTATCATCAAGATTGGGTGAAAAAATGTTTGCTGAGATTTCAGGAAACTCGTAGTTTTTTGGAAGCTTGGCAACCAATTTCAATGAATGTGATTCTCGTCAGTCTCTGCTTGGGGCTACTTCAATAGGACACAAACCGTAGCCATAGAACTTGGAACTACATTATTGTGCCAAGTTTCAAAGAGCTAGCACAAACCGTGTTTGATTTAGAGTTCCAACTACATGTATCCATATAGGAGAAAACAGAGTGAAACCTAAACATGAAAACGGTTACTGCAAAGGAACGGTTAAACCTAGAAGAACGAAATTTGGTGAGCCAAGTGGGATTGGTGTACTGATCATTACCTGCAAGTATCATCAAGATTGGGTGAAAAAATGTTTGCTGAGATTTCAGGAAATTCGTAGTTTTTTGGAAGCTTGGCAACCCCTTTCAATGAATGTGATTCTCGTCAGTCTCTGCTTGGGGCTACTTCAATAGTACACAAACCATAGCCATAGAACTTGGAACTACATTATTGTGCCAAGTTTGAAAGAATTAGCACAAACCGTGTTTGATTTAGAGTTCCAACTACGTGTATCCATATAGGAGAAAACAGAGTGAAACCTAAACATGAAAACGGTTACTGCAAAGGAACGGTTTAACCTAGAAGAACGAAATTTGGTGAGCCAAGTGGGATTGGTGTACTGATCATTACCTGCAAGTATCATCAAGATTGGGTGAAAAAATGTTTGCTGAGATTTCAGGAAACTCGTAGTTTTTTGGAAGCTTGGCAACCAATTTCAATGAATGTGATTCTCGTCAGTCTCTGCTTGCGGCTACTTCAATAGGACACAAACCATAGCGATAGAACTTGGAACTACATTATTGTGCCAAGTTTCAAAGAGCTAGCACAAACCGTGTTTGATTTAGAGTTCCAACTACATGTATCCATATAGGAGAAAACAGAGTGAAACCTAAACATGAAAACGGTTACTGCAAAGGAACGGTTTAACCTAGAAGAACGAAATTTGGTGAGCCAAGTGGGATTGGTGTACTGATCATTACCTGCAAGTATCATCAAGATTGGGTGAAAAAATGTTTGCTGAGATTTCAGGAAACTCGTAGTTTTTTGGAAGCTTGGCAACCCCTTTCAATGAAAGTGATTCTCGTCAGTCTCTGCTTGGGGCTACTTCAATAGGACACAAACCATAGCGATAGAACTTGGAACTACATTATTGTTCCAAGTTTCAAAGAGCTAGCACAAACCGTCTTTGATTTAGAGTTCCAACTACATGTATCCATATAGGAGAAAACAGAGTGAAACCTAAACATGAAAACGGTTACTGCAAAGGAACGGTGTAACCTAGAAGAACGAAATTTGGTGAGCCAAGTGGGATTGGTGTACGGCTCATTACCTGCAAGTATCATCAAGATTGGGTGAAAAAATGTTTGCTGAGATTTCAGGAAACTCGTAGTTTTTTTGGAACCTTGGCAACCCCTTTCAATGAAAGTGATTCTGGTCAGTCTCTGCTTGGGGCTACTTCAATAGGACACAAACCATAGCCATAGAACTTGGAACTACATTATTGTGCCAAGTTTCAAAGAGCTAGCACAAACCGTGTTTGATTTAGAGTTCCAACTACATGTATCCATATAGGAGAAAACAGAGTGAAACCTAAACATGAAAACGGTTACTGCAAAGGAACGGTTTAACCTAGAAGAACGAAATTTGGTGTGCCAAGTGGGATTGGTGTACTGATCATTACCTGCAAGTATCATCAAGATTGGGTGAAAAAATGTTTGCTGAGAATTCAGGAAACTCGTAGTTTTTTGGAAGCTTGGCAACCCCTTTCAATGAAAGTGATTCTCGTCAGTCTCTGCTTGGGGCTACTTCAATAGGACACTAACCATAGCGATAGAACTGGGAACTACATTATTGTGCCAAGTTTCAAAGAGCTAGCACAAACCGTCTTTGATTTAGAGTTCCAACTACATGTATCCATATAGGAGAAAACAGAGTGAAACCTAAACATGAAAACGGTTACTGCAAAGGAACGGTTTAACCTAGAAGAACGAAATTTGGTGAGCCAAGTGGGATTGGTGTACTGATCATTACCTGCAAGTATCATCAAGATTGGGTGAAAAAATGTTTGCTGAGATTTCAGGAAACTCGTAGTTTTTTGGAAGCTTGGCAACCAATTTCAATGAATGTGATTCTCGTCAGTCTCTGCTTGGGGCTACTTCAATAGGACACAAACCGTAGCCATAGAACTTGGAACTACATTATTGTGCCAAGTTTCAAAGAGCTAGCACAAACCGTGTTTGATTTAGAGTTCCAACTACATGTATCCATATAGGAGAAAACAGAGTGAAACCTAAACATGAAAACGGTTACTGCAAAGGAACGGTTAAACCTAGAAGAACGAAATTTGGTGAGCCAAGTGGGATTGGTGTACTGATCATTACCTGCAAGTATCATCAAGATTGGGTGAAAAAATGTTTGCTGAGATTTCAGGAAATTCGTAGTTTTTTGGAAGCTTGGCAACCCCTTTCAATGAATGTGATTCTCGTCAGTCTCTGCTTGGGGCTACTTCAATAGTACACAAACCATAGCCATAGAACTTGGAACTACATTATTGTGCCAAGTTTGAAAGAATTAGCACAAACCGTGTTTGATTTAGAGTTCCAACTACGTGTATCCATATAGGAGAAAACAGAGTGAAACCTAAACATGAAAACGGTTACTGCAAAGGAACGGTTTAACCTAGAAGAACGAAATTTGGTGAGCCAAGTGGGATTGGTGTACTGATCATTACCTGCAAGTATCATCAAGATTGGGTGAAAAAATGTTTGCTGAGATTTCAGGAAACTCGTAGTTTTTTGGAAGCTTGGCAACCAATTTCAATGAATGTGATTCTCGTCAGTCTCTGCTTGCGGCTACTTCAATAGGACACAAACCATAGCGATAGAACTTGGAACTACATTATTGTGCCAAGTTTCAAAGAGCTAGCACAAACCGTGTTTGATTTAGAGTTCCAACTACATGTATCCATATAGGAGAAAACAGAGTGAAACCTAAACATGAAAACGGTTACTGCAAAGGAACGGTTTAACCTAGAAGAACGAAATTTGGTGAGCCAAGTGGGATTGGTGTACTGATCATTACCTGCAAGTATCATCAAGATTGGGTGAAAAAATGTTTGCTGAGATTTCAGGAAACTCGTAGTTTTTTGGAAGCTTGGCAACCCCTTTCAATGAAAGTGATTCTCGTCAGTCTCTGCTTGGGGCTACTTCAATAGGACACAAACCATAGCGATAGAACTTGGAACTACATTATTGTTCCAAGTTTCAAAGAGCTAGCACAAACCGTCTTTGATTTAGAGTTCCAACTACATGTATCCATATAGGAGAAAACAGAGTGAAACCTAAACATGAAAACGGTTACTGCAAAGGAACGGTGTAACCTAGAAGAACGAAATTTGGTGAGCCAAGTGGGATTGGTGTACGGCTCATTACCTGCAAGTATCATCAAGATTGGGTGAAAAAATGTTTGCTGAGATTTCAGGAAACTCGTAGTTTTTTTGGAACCTTGGCAACCCCTTTCAATGAAAGTGATTCTGGTCAGTCTCTGCTTGGGGCTACTTCAATAGGACACAAACCATAGCCATAGAACTTGGAACTACATTATTGTGCCAAGTTTCAAAGAGCTAGCACAAACCGTGTTTGATTTAGAGTTCCAACTACATGTATCCATATAGGAGAAAACAGAGTGAAACCTAAACATGAAAACGGTTACTGCAAAGGAACGGTTTAACCTAGAAGAACGAAATTTGGTGTGCCAAGTGGGATTGGTGTACTGATCATTACCTGCAAGTATCATCAAGATTGGGTGAAAAAATGTTTGCTGAGAATTCAGGAAACTCGTAGTTTTTTGGAAGCTTGGCAACCCCTTTCAATGAAAGTGATTCTCGTCAGTCTCTGCTTGGGGCTACTTCAATAGGACACTAACCATAGCGATAGAACTGGGAACTACATTATTGTGCCAAGTTTCAAAGAGCTAGCACAAACCGTCTTTGATTTAGAGTTCCAACTACATGTATCCATATAGGAGAAAACAGAGTGAAACCTAAACATGAAAACGGTTACTGCAAAGGAACGGTTTAACCTAGAAGAACGAAATTTGGTGAGCCAAGTGGGATTGGTGTACTGATCATTACCTGCAAGTATCATCAAGATTGGGTGAAAAAATGTTTGCTGAGATTTCAGGAAACTCGTAGTTTTTTGGAAGCTTGGCAACCAATTTCAATGAATGTGATTCTCGTCAGTCTCTGCTTGGGGCTACTTCAATAGGACACAAACCGTAGCCATAGAACTTGGAACTACATTATTGTGCCAAGTTTCAAAGAGCTAGCACAAACCGTGTTTGATTTAGAGTTCCAACTACATGTATCCATATAGGAGAAAACAGAGTGAAACCTAAACATGAAAACGGTTACTGCAAAGGAACGGTTAAACCTAGAAGAACGAAATTTGGTGAGCCAAGTGGGATTGGTGTACTGATCATTACCTGCAAGTATCATCAAGATTGGGTGAAAAAATGTTTGCTGAGATTTCAGGAAATTCGTAGTTTTTTGGAAGCTTGGCAACCCCTTTCAATGAATGTGATTCTCGTCAGTCTCTGCTTGGGGCTACTTCAATAGTACACAAACCATAGCCATAGAACTTGGAACTACATTATTGTGCCAAGTTTGAAAGAATTAGCACAAACCGTGTTTGATTTAGAGTTCCAACTACGTGTATCCATATAGGAGAAAACAGAGTGAAACCTAAACATGAAAACGGTTACTGCAAAGGAACGGTTTAACCTAGAAGAACGAAATTTGGTGAGCCAAGTGGGATTGGTGTACTGATCATTACCTGCAAGTATCATCAAGATTGGGTGAAAAAATGTTTGCTGAGATTTCAGGAAACTCGTAGTTTTTTGGAAGCTTGGCAACCAATTTCAATGAATGTGATTCTCGTCAGTCTCTGCTTGCGGCTACTTCAATAGGACACAAACCATAGCGATAGAACTTGGAACTACATTATTGTGCCAAGTTTCAAAGAGCTAGCACAAACCGTGTTTGATTTAGAGTTCCAACTACATGTATCCATATAGGAGAAAACAGAGTGAAACCTAAACATGAAAACGGTTACTGCAAAGGAACGGTTTAACCTAGAAGAACGAAATTTGGTGAGCCAAGTGGGATTGGTGTACTGATCATTACCTGCAAGTATCATCAAGATTGGGTGAAAAAATGTTTGTTGAGAATTCAGGAAGCTCGTAGTTTTTTGGAAGCTTGGCAACCCCTTTCAATGAAAGTGATTCTCGTCAGTCTCTGCTTGGGGCTACTTCAATAGGACACAAACCATAGCGATAGAACTTGGAACTACATTATTGTTCCAAGTTTCAAAGAGCCAGCACAAACCGTCTTTGATTTAGAGTTCCAACTACATGTATCCATATAGGAGAAAACAGAGTGAAACCTAAACATGAAAACGGTTACTGCAAAGGAACGGTGTAACCTAGAAGAACGAAATTTGGTGAGCCAAGTGGGATTGGTGTACGGCTCATTACCTGCAAGTATCATCAAGATTGGTGAAAAAATGTTTGCTGAGATTTCAGGAAACTCGTAGTTTTTTTGGAAGCTTGGCAACCCCTTTCAATGAAAGTGTATCTCTTCAGTCTCTGCTTGGGGCTACTTCAATAGCACACAAACCATAGCCATAGAACTTGGAACTACATTATTGTGCCAAGTTTCAAAGAGCTAGCACAAACCGTGTTTGATTTAGAGTTCCAACTACATGTATCCATATAGGAGAAAACAGAGTGAAACCTAAACATGAAAACGGTTCCTGCAAAGGAACGGTTTAACCTAGAAGAACGAAATTTTGTGAGCCAAGTGGGATTGGTGTACTGATCATTACCTGCAAGTATCATCAAGATTGGGTGAAAAAATGTTTGCTGAGAATTCAGGAAACTCGTAGTTTTTTGGAAGCTTGGCAACCCCTTTCAATGAAAGTGATTCTCGTGGGTCTCTGCTTGGGGCTACTTCAATAGGACACAAACCATAGCGATAGAACTGGGAACTACATTATTGTGCCAAGTTTCAAAGAGCTAGCACAAACCGTCTTTGATTTAGAGTTCCAACTACATGTATCCATATAGGAGAAAACAGAGTGAAACCTAAATATGAAAACGGTTACTGCAAAGGAACGGTTTAACCTAGAAGAACGAAATTTCTTGAGCCAAGTGGGATTGGTGTACTGATCATTACCTGCAAGTATCATCAAGATTGGGTGAAAAAATGTTTGCTGAGATTTCAGGAAACTCGTAGTTTTTTGGAAGCTTGGCATCCCCTTTCAATGAATGTGATTCTCGTCAGTCTCTGCTTGGGGCTACTTCAATAGGACACAAACCATAGCCATAGAACTTGGAACTACATTATTGTGCCAAGTTTCAAAGAGCTAGCACAAACCGTGTTTGATTTAGAGTTCCAACTACATGTATCCATATAGGAGAAAACAGAGTGAAACCTAAACATGAAAACGGTTACTGCAAAGGAATGGTTTAACCTAGAAGAACGAAATGTGGTGAGCCAAGTGGGATTGGTGTACTGATCATTACCTGCAAGTATCATCAAGATTGGGTGAAAAAATGTTTGCTGAGATTACAGGAAACTCGTAGTTTTACGGAAGCTTGGAAACCCCTTTCAATGAAAGTGATTCTCTTCAGTCTCTGCTTGGGGCTACTTCAATAGGACACAAACCATAGCCATAGAACTTGGAACTACATTATTGTGCCAAGTTTCAAAGAGCTAGCACAAACCGTGTTTGATTTAGAGTTCCAACTACATGTATCCATATAGGAGAAAACAGAGTGAAACCTAAACATGAAAACGGTTACTGCAAAGGAACGGTTTAACCTAGAAGAACGAAATTTGGTGAGCCAATTGTGATTGGATTACTGATCATTACCTGCAAGTATCATCAAAATTGGTGAAAAAAATGTTTGGTGAGATTTCAGGAAACTCGTAGTTTTTTGGAAGCTTGGCAACCAATTTCAATGAATGTGATTCTCGTCAGTCTCTGCTTGGGGCTACTTCAATAGGACACAAACCATAGCCATAGAACTTGGAACTACATTATTGTGCCAAGTTTCAAAGAGCTAGCACAAACCGTGTTTGATTTAGAGTTCCAACTACATGTATCCATATAGGAGAAAACAGAGTGAAACCTAAACATGAGAACGGTTACTGCAAAGGAACGGTTAAACCTAGAAGAACGAAATTTGGTGAGCCAAGTGGGATTGGTGTACTGATCATTACCTGCAAGTATCATCAAGATTGGGTGAAAAAATGTTTGCTGAGATTTCAGGAAACTCGTAGTTTTACGGAAGCTTGGCAACCCCTTACAATGAATGTGATTCTCGTCAGTCTCTGCTTGGGGCTACTTCAATAGGACACAAACCATAGCCATAGAACTTGGAACTACATTATTGTGCCAAGTTTGAAAGAATTAGCACAAACCGTCTTTGATTTAGAGTTCCAACTACGTGTATCCATATAGGAGAAAACAGAGTGAAACCTAAACATGAAAACGGTTACTGCAAAGGAACGGTTTAACCTAGAAGAACGAAATTTGGTGAGCCAAGTGGGATTGGTGTACTGATCATTACCTACAAGTATCATCAAGATTGGGTGAAAAAATGTTTGCTGAGAATTCAGGAAACTCGTAGTTTTTTGGAAGCTTGGCAACCAATTTCAATGAAAGTGATTCTCGTCAGTCTCTGCTTGGGGCTACTTCAATAGGACACAAACCATAGCCATAGAACTTGGAACTACATTATTGTGCCAAGTTTCAAAGAGCTAGCACAAACCGTGTTTGATTTAGAGTTCCAACTACATGTATCCATATAGGAGAAAACAGAGTGAAACCTAAACATGAAAACGGTTACTGCAAAGGAATGGTTTAACTTAGAAGAACGAAATTTGGTGAGCCAAGTGGGATTGGATTACTGATCATTACCTGCATGTATCATCAAGATTGGTGAAAAAATGTTTGGTGAGATTTCAGGAAACTCGTAGTTTTTTTGGAAGCTTGGCAACCCCTTTCAATGAAAGTGATTCTCGTCAGTCTCTGCTTGGGGCTACTTCAATAGGACACAAACCATAGCCATAGAACTTGGAACTACATTATTGTGCCAAGTTTCAAAGAGCTAGCACAAACCGTGTTTGATTTAGAGTTCCAACTACATGTATCCATATAGGAGAAAACAGAGTGAAACCTAAACATGAAATCGGTTACTGCAAAGGAACGGTTTAACCTAGAAGAACGAAATTTGGTGAGCCAAGTGGGATTGGTGTACTGATCATTACCTGCAAGTATCATCAAGATTGGGTGAAAAAGTGTTTGCTGAGATTTCAGGAAACTCGTAGTTTTTTGGAAACTTGGCCACCAATTTCAATGAATGTGATTCTCGTCAGTCTCTGCTTGGGGCTACTTCAATAGGACACAAACCATAGCCATAGAACTGGGAACTACATTATTGTGCCAAGTTTCAAAGAGCTAGCACAAACCGTGTTTGATTTAGAGTTCCAACTACATGTATCCATATAGGAGAAAACAGAGTGAAACCTAAACATGAAAACGGTTACTGCAAAGGAACGGTTTAACCTAGAAGAACGAAATTTGGTGAGCCAAGTGGGATTGGTGTACTGATCATTACCTGCAAGTATCATCAAGATTGGGTGAAAAAATGTTTGCTGAGATTTCAGGAAACTCGTAGTTTTTTGGAAGCTTGGCAACCAATTTCAATGAATGTGATTCTCGTCAGTCTCTGCTTGCGGCTACTTCAATAGGACACAAACCATAGCCATAGAACTTGGGACTACATTATTGTGCCAAGTTTCAAAGAGCTAGCACAAACCGCGTTTGATTTAGAGTTCCAACTACATGTATCCATATAGGAGAAAACAGAGTGAAACCTAAACATGAAAACGGTTACTGCAATGGAACGGTTTAACCTAGAAGAACGAAATTTGGTGAGCCAAGTGGGAATGGTGTACTGATCATGACCTGCAAGTATCATCAAGATTGGGTGAAAAAATGTTTGCTGAGAATTCAGGAAACTCGTAGTTTTTTGGAAGCTTGGCAACCAATTTCAATGAATGTGATTCTTGTCAGTCTCTGCTTTGGGGATACTTCAATAGGACACAAACCATAGTGATAGAACTAGGAACTACATTATTGTGCCAAGTTTCAAAGAGCCAGCACAAACCGTGTTTGATTTAGAGTTCCAACTACAGGTATCCATATAGGAGAAAACAGAGTGAAACCTAAACATGAAAACGGTTACTGCAAAGGAATGGTTTAACCTAGAAGAACGAAATTTGGTGAGCCAAGTGGGATTGGTGTACTGATCATTACCTGCAAGTATCATCAAGATTGGGTGAAAAAATGTTTGCTGAGATTTCAGGAAACTCGTAGTTTTTTGGAAGCTTGGCAACCAATTTCAATGAATGTGATTCTCGTCAGTCTCTGCTTGCGGCTACTTCAATAGGACACAAACCATAGCCATAGAACTTGGGACTACATTATTGTGCCAAGTTTCAAAGAGCTAGCACAAACCGTGTTTGATTTAGAGTTCCAACTACATGTATCCATATAGAAGAAAACAGAGTGAAACCTAAACATGAAAACGGTTACTGCAAAGGAACGGTTTAACATAGAAGAGCGAAATTTGGTGAGCCAAGTGGGATTGGATTACTGATCATTACCTGCAAGTATCATCAAGATTGGGTGAAAAAATGTTTGCTGAGATTTCAGGAAACTCGTAGTTTTACGGAAGCTTGGCAACCCCGTCCAATGAAAGTGATTCTCGTCAGTCTCTGCTTCGGGCTACTTCAGTAGGACACAAACCATAGCGATAGAACTTGGAACTACATTATTGTGCCAAGTTTCAAAGAATTAGCACAAACCGTGTTTGATTTAGAGTTCCAACTACATGTATCCATGTAGGAGAAAACAGAGGGAAACCTAAACATGAAAACGGTTACTGCAAAGGAACGATTTAACCTAGAAAAACGAAATTTGGTTAGCCAAGTGGGATTGGATTACTGATCATTACCTGCAAGTACCCTCAAGATTGGTGAAAAAATGTTTGCTGAGATTTCAGGAAACTCGTAGTTTTTTGGAAGCTTGGCAACCCCTTTCAATGAAAGTGTATCTCGTCAGTCTCTGCTTGGGGCTACTTCAATAGGACACAAACCATAGCCATAGAACTTGGAACTACATTATTGTGCCAAGTTTCAAAGAGTTAGCACAAACCGTGTTTGTTTTAGAGTTCCAACTACATGTATCCATATAGGAGAAAACAGAGTGAAACCTAAACATGAAAACGGTTCCTGCAAAGGAACGGTTTAACCTAGAAGAACGAAATTTGGTGAGCCAAGTGGGATTGGTGTACTGATCATTACCTGCAAGTATCATCAAGATTGGGTGAAAAAATGTTTGCTGAGATTTCAGGAAACTCGTAGTTTTTTGGAAGCTTGGCATCCCCTTTCAATGAATATGATTCTCGTCAGTCTCTGCTTGGGGCTACTTCAATAGGACACAAACCATAGCCATAGAACTTGGAACTACATTATTGTGCCAAGTTTCAAAGAGCTAGCACAAACCGTGTTTGATTTAGAGTTCCAACTACATGTATCCATATAGGAGAAAACAGAGTGAAACCTAAACATGAAAACGGTTACTGCAAAGGAATGGTTTAACCTAGAAGAACGAAATTTGGTGAGCCAAGTGGGATTGGTGTACTGATCATTACCTGCAAGTATCATCAAGATTGGGTGAAAAAATGTTTGCTGAGATTTCAGGAAACTCGTAGTTTTACGGAAGCTTGGAAACCCCTTTCAATGAAAGTGATTCTCGTCAGTCTCTGCTTGGGGCTACTTCAATAGGACACAAACCATAGCCATAGAACTTGGAACTACATTATTGTGCCAAGTTTCAAAGAGCTAGCACAAACCGTCTTTGATTTAGAGTTCCAACTACATGTATCCATATAGGAGAAAACAGAGTGAAACCTAAACATGAAAACGGTTACTGCAAAGGAACGGTTTAACCTAGAAGAACGAAATTTGGTGAGCCAATTGTGATTGGATTACTGATCATTACCTGCAAGTATCATCAAAATTGGTGAAAAAATGTTTGGTGAGATTTCAGGAAACTAGTAGTTTTTTTGGAACCTTGGCAACCCATTTCAATGAAAGTGATTCTCGTCAGTCTCTGCTTGCCGCTACTTCATTAGGACACAAACCATAGCCATAGAACTTGGAACTACATTATTGTGCCAAGTTTCAAAGAGCTAGCACAAACCGTGTTTGATTTAGAGTTCCAACTACATGTATCCATATAGGAGAAAACAGAGTGAAACCTAAACATGAAAACGGTTACTGCAAAGGAACGGTTTAACCTAGAAGAACGAAATTTGGTGAGCCAAGTGGGATTGGTGTACTGATCATTACCTGCAAGTATCATCAAGATTGGGTGAAAAAGTGTTTGCTGAGATTTCAGGAAACTCGTAGTTTTTTGGAAGCTTGGCAACCAATTTCAATGAATGTGATTCTCGTCAGTCTCTGCTTGGGGCTACTTCAATAGGACACAAACCATAGCCATAGAACTTGGAACTACATTATTGTGCCAAGTTTCAAAGAGCTAGCAACAAACCGTGTTTGATTTAGAGTTCCAACTACATGTATCCATATAGGAGAAAACAGAGTGAAACCTAAACATGAAAACGGTTACTGCAAAGGAACGGTTTAAACCTAGAAGAACGAAATTTGGTGAGCCAAGTGGGATTGGTGTACTGATCATTACCTGCATGTATCATCAAGATTGGTGAAAAAATGTTTGGTGAGATTTCAGGAAACTCGTAGTTTTTTGGAAGCTTGGCAACCCCTTTCAATGAAAGTGATTCTCGTCAGTCTCTGCTTGGGGCTACTTCAATAGGACACAACCATAGCCATAGAACTTGGAACTACATTATTGTGCCAAGTTTCAAAGAGCTAGCACAAACCGTCTTTGATTTAGAGTTCCAACTACATGTATCCATATAGGAGAAACAGAGTGAAACCTAAACATGAAATCGGTTACTGCAAAGGAACGTTTAACCTAGAAGAACGAAATTTGGTGAGCCAAGTGGGATTGGTGTACTGATCATTACCTGCAAGTATCATCAAGATTGGGTGAAAAAATGTTTGCTGAGATTTCAGGAAACTCGTAGTTTTTTGGAAGCTTGGCAACCAATTTCAATGAATGTGATTCTCGTCAGTCTCTGCTTGCGGCTACTTCAATAGGACACAAACCATAGCATAGAACTTGGGACTACATTATTGTGCCAAGTTTCAAGAGCTAGCACAAACCGTGTTTGATTAGAGTTCCAACTACATGTATCCATATAGAAGAAAACAGAGTGAAACCTAAACATGAAAACGGTTACTGCAAAGGAACGGTTTTAACATAGAAGAGCGAAATTTGGTGAGCCAAGTGGGATTGGATTACTGATCATTACCTGCAAGTATCATCAAGATTGGGTGAAAAAATGTTTGCTGAGATTTCAGAAACTCGTAGTTTTACGGAAGCTTGGCAACCCCGTCCAATGAAAGTGATTCTCGTCAGTCTCTGCTTCGGGCTACTTCAGTAGGACACAAACCATAGCGATAGAACTTGGAACTACATTATTGTGCCAAAGTTTCAAAGAATTTAGCACAAACCGTGTTTGATTTAGAGTTCCAACTACATGTATCCATGTAGGAGAAAACAGAGGGAAACCTAAACATGAAAACGGTTACTGCAAAGGAACGATTTAACCTAGAAAAAACGAAATTTGGTTAGCCAAGTGATTGGATTACTGATCATTACCTGCAAGTACCCTCAAGATTGGTGAAAAAAATGTTTGCTGAGATTTCAGGAAACTCGTAGTTTTTTGGAAGCTTGGCAACCCCTTTCAATGAAAGTGTATCTCGTCAGTCTCTGCTTGGGGCTACTTCAATAGGACACAAACCATAGCCATAGAACTTGGAACTACATTATTGTGCCAAGTTCAAAGAGTTAGCACAAACCGTGTTTGTTTTAGAGTTTCCAACTACATGTATCCATATAGGAGAAAACAAGTGAAACCTAAACATGAAAACGGTTCCTGCAAAGGAACGGGTTTAACCTAGAAGAACGAAATTTGGTGAGCCAAGTGGGATTGGTGTACTGATCATTACCTGCAAGTATCATCAAGATTGGGTGAAAAAATGTTTGCTGAGATTTCAGGAAACTCGTAGTTTTTGGAAGCTTGGCATCCCCTTTCAATGAATATGATTCTCGTCAGTCTCTGCTTGGGGCTACTTCAATAGGACACAAACCATAGCCATAGAACTTGGAACTACATTAATGTGCCAAGTTTCAAAGGCTAGCACAAACCGTGTTTGATTTAGAGTTCCAACTACATGTATCCATATAGGAGAAAACAGAGTGAAACCTAAACATGAAAACGGTTACTGCAAAGGAATGGTTTAACCTAGAAGAACGAAATTTGGTGAGCCAAGTGGGATTGGTGTACTGATCATTACCTGCAAGTATCATCAAGATTGGGTGAAAAAATGTTTGCTGAGATTTCAGGAAACTCGTAGTTTTACGGAAGCTTGGAAACCCCTTTCAATGAAAGTGATCTCGTCAGTCTCTGCTTGGGGCTACTTCAATAGGACACAAACCATAGCCATAGAACTTGGAACTACATTATTGTGCCAAGTTTCAAAGAGCTAGCACAAACCGTCTTTGATTTAGAGTTCCAACTACATGTATCCATATAGGAGAAAACAGAGTGAAACCTAAACATGAAAACGGTTACTGCAAAGGAACGGTTTAACCTAGAAGAACGAAATTGGTGAGCCAATTGTGATTGGATTACTGATCATTACCTGCAAGTATCATCAAATTGGTGAAAAAATGTTTGGTGAGATTTCAGGAAACTAGTAGTTTTTTTGGAACCTTGGCAACCCATTTCAATGAAAGTGATTCTCGTCAGTCTCTGCTTGCCGCTACTTCATTAGGACACAAACCATAGCCATAGAACTTGGAACTACATTATTGTGCCAAGTTTCAAAGAGCTAGCACAAACCGTGTTTGATTTAGAGTTCCAACTACATGTATCCATATAGGAGAAAACAGAGTGAAACCTAAACATGAAAACGGTTAACTGCAAAGGAACGGTTTAACCTAGAAGAACGAAATTTGGTGAGCCAAGTGGGATTGGTGTACTGATCATTACCTGCAAGTATCATCAAGATTGGGTGAAAAAGTGTTTGCTGAGATTTCAGGAAACTCGTAGTTTTTTGGAAGCTTGGCAACCAATTTCAATGAATGTGATTCTCGTCAGTCTCTGCTTGGGGCTACTTCAATAGGACACAAACCATAGCCATAGAACTTGGAACTACATTATTGTGCCAAGTTTCAAAGAGCTAGCAAAAACCGTGTTTGATTTAGAGTTCCAACTACATGTATCCATATAGGAGAAAACAGAGTGAAACCTAAACATGAAACGGTTACTGCAAAGGAACGGTTTAACCTAGAAGAACGAAATTTGGTGAGCCAAGTGGGATTGGTGTACTGATCATTACCTGCATGTATCATCAAGATTGGTGAAAAAATGTTTGGTGAGATTTCAGGAACTCGTAGTTTTTTTGGAAGCTTGGCAACCCTTTTCAATGAAAGTGATTCTCGTCAGTCTCTGCTTGGGGCTACTTCAATAGGACACAAACCATAGCCATAGAACTTGGAACTACATTATTGTGCCAAGTTTCAAAGAGCTAGCACAAACCGTGTTTGATTTAGAGTTCCAACTACATGTATCCATATAGGAGAAAACAGAGTGAAACCTAAACATGAAATCGGTTACTGCAAAGGAACGGTTTAACCTAGAAGAACGAAATTTGGTGAGCCAAGTGGGATTGGTGTACTGATCATTACCTGCAAGTATCATCAAGATTGGGTGAAAAAGTGTTTGCTGAGATTTCAGGAAACTCGTAGTTTTTTGGAAGCTTGGCAACCAATTTCAATGAATGTGATTCTCGTCAGTCTCTGCTTGGGGCTACTTCAATAGGACACAAACCATAGCCATAGAACTTGGGACTACATTATTGTGCCAAGTTTCAAAGAGCTAGCACAAACCGTGTTTGATTTAGAGTTCCAACTACATGTATCCATATAGGAGAAAACAGAGTGAAACCTAAACATGAAAACGGTTACTGCAAAGGAACGGTTTAACCTAGAAGAACGAAATTTGGTGAGCCAAGTGGGATTGGTGTACTGATCATTACCTGCAAGTATCATCAAGATTGGGTGAAAAAATGTTTGCTGAGATTTCAGGAAACTCGTAGTTTTTGGAAGCTTGGCAACCCCTTTCCAATGAAAGTGTATCTCGTCAGTCTCTGCTTGGGGCTACTTCAATAGGACACAAACCATATCCATAGAACTTGGAACTACATTATTGTGCCAAGTTTAAAGAGCTAGCACAAACCGTGTTTGATTTAGAGTTCCAACTACATGTATCCATATAGGAGAAAACAGAGTGAAACCTAAACATGAAAACGGTTACTGCAAAGGAACGGTTTAACCTAGAAGAACGAAATTTGGTGAGCCAAGTGGGATTGGTGTACTGATCATTACCTGCAAGTATCATCAAGATTGGGTGAAAAAATGTTTGCTGAGAATTCAGGAACTCGTAGTTTTTGGAAGCTTGGCAACCCCTTTCAATGAAGTGATTCTCGTCAGTCTCTGCTTGGGGCTACTTCAATAGGACACAAACCATAGCGATAGAACTGGGAACTACATATTGTGCCAAGTTTCAAAGAGCTAGCACAAACCGTCTTTGATTTAGAGTTCCAACTACATGTATCCATATAGGAGAAAACAGAGTGAAACCTAAACATGAAAACGGTTACTGCAAAGGAACGGTTTAACCTAGAAGAATGAAATTTGGTGAGCCAAGTGGGATTGGTGTACTGATCATTACCTGCAAGTATCATCAAGATTGGGTGAAAAGTGTTGCTGAGATTTCAGGAAACTCGTAGTTTTTTGAAGCTTGGCAACCAATTTTCAATGAATGTGATTCTCGTCAGTCTCTGCTTGGGGCTACTTCAATAGGACACAAACCATAGCCATAGAACTTGGAACTACATTATTGTGCCAAGTTTCAAAGAGCTAGCACAAACCGTGTTTGATTTAGAGTTCCAACTACATGTATCCATATAGGAGAAAACAGAGTGAAACCTAAACATGAAAACGGTTACTGCAAAACGAACGGTTTAACCTAGAAGAAACGAAATTTGGTGAGCCAAGTGGGATTGGTGTACTGATCATTACCTGCAAGTATCATCAAGATTGGGTGAAAAAATGTTTGCTGAGAATTCAGGAAACTCGTAGTTTTTTGGAAGCTTGGCAACCCCTTTCAATGAAAGTGATTCTCGTCAGTCTCTGCTTGGGGCTACTTCAATAGGACACAAACCATAGCGATAGAACTGGGAACTACATTATTGTGCCAAGTTTCAAAGAGCTAGCACAAACCGTCTTTGATTTAGAGTTCCAACTACATGTATCCATATAGGAGAAACAGAGTGAAAACCTAACATGAAAACGGTTACTGCAAAGGAACGGTTTAACCTAGGAGAACGAAATTTGGTGAGCCAAGTGGGATTGGTGTACTGATCATTACCTGCAAGTATCATCAAGATTGGTGAAAAAATGTTTGCTGAGATTTCAGGAAACTCATAGTTTTTTGGAAGCTTGGCAACCAATTTCAATGAATGTGATTCTCGTCAGTCTCTGCTTGGGGCTACTTCAATAGGACACAAACCATAGCCATAGAACTTGGAACTACATTATTGTGCCAAGTTTCAAAGAGCTAGCACAAAACCGTGTTTGATTTAGAGTTCCAACTACGTGTATCCATATAGGAGAAAACAGAGTGAAACCTAAACATGAAAACGGTTACTGCAAAGGAACGGTTTAACCTAGAAGAACGAAATTTGGTGAGCCAAGTGGGATTGGTGTACTGATCATTACCTGCAAGTATCATCAAGATTGGGTGAAAAATGTTTGCTGAGATTTCAGGAAACTCTGTAGTTTTTTGGAAGCTTGGCAACCAATTTCAATGAATGTGATTCTCGTCAGTCTCTGCTTGCGGCTACTTCAATAGGACACAAACCACAGCGATAGAACTTGGAACTACATTATTGTGCAATTTCAAAGAGCTAGGCACAAACCGTGTTTGATTTAGAGTTCCAACTACATGTATCCATATAGGAGAAAACAGAGTGAAACCTAAACATGAAAACGGTTACTGCAAAGGAACGGTTTAAACCTAGAAGAACGAAATTTGGTGAGCCAAGTGGGATTGTGAGCCAAGTGGGATTGGTGTACTGATCATTACCTGCAAGTATCATCAAGATTGGGTGAAAAAATGTTTGTTGAGAATTCAGGAAGCTCGTAGTTTTTTGGAAGCTTGGCAACCCCTTTCAATGAAAGTGATTCTCGTCAGTCTCTGCTTGGGGCTAATTCAATAGGACACAAACCATAGCGATAGAACTTGGAACTACATTATTGTTCCAAGTTTCAAAGAGCTAGCACAAACCGTCTTTGATTTAGAGTTCCAACTACATGTATCCATATAGGAGAAAACAGAGTGAAACCTAAACATGAAAACGGTTACTGCAAAGGAACGGTGTAACCTAGAAGAACGAAATTTGGTGAGCCAAGTGGGATTGGTGTACGGCTCATTACCTGCAAGTATCATCAAGATTGGGTGAAAAAATGTTTGCTGAGATTTCAGGAAACTCGTAGTTTTTTGGAAGCTTGGCAACCCCTTTCAATGAAAGTGATTCTCGTCAGTCTCTGCTTGGGGCTACTTCAATAGGACACAAACCATAGCGATAGAACTTGGAACTACATTATTGTTCCAAGTTTCAAAGAGCTAGCACAAACCGTCTTTGATTTAGAGATCCAACTACATGTATCCATATAGGAGAAAACAGAGTGAAACCTAAACATGAAAACGGTTACTGCAAAGGAACGGTGTAACCTAGAAGAACGAAATTTGGTGAGCCAAGTGGGATTGGTGTACGGCTCATTACCTGCAAGTATCATCAAGATTGGGTGAAAAAATGTTTGCTGAGATTTCAGGAAACTCGTAGTTTTTTGGAAGCTTGGCAACCCCTTTCAATGAAAGTGATTATCGTCAGTCTCTGCTTGGGGCTACTTCAATAGGACACAAACCATAGCCATAGAACTTGGAACTACATTATTGTGCCAAGTTTCAAAGAGCTAGCACAAACCGTGTTTGATTTAGAGTTCCAACTACATGTATCCATATAGGAGAAAACAGAGTGAAACCTAAACATGAGAACGGTTACTGCAAAGGAACGGTTAAACCTAGAAGAACGAAATTTGGTGAGCCAAGTGGGATTGGTGTACTGATCA
>NW_027553690.1:0-33221 GCF_045843805.1 Urocitellus parryii
AAGCAGAGACTGATGAGTATCACTTTCATTGAAAGGGGTTACCAATCTTCCAAAAAACTACGAGTTTCCTGAAATCTCAGCAAACATTTTTTCACCCAATCTTCATGATATTGGCTGGTAATGATCAGTACACCAATCCCACTTGGCTCACCAAATTTCGTTCTTCTAGGTTAAACCGTTCCTTTGCAGTAACCGTTTTCATGTTTAGGTTTCACTCTGTTTTCTCCTATATGGATACATGTAGTTGGAACTCTAAATCAAACACGGTTTGTGCTAGCTCTTTGAAACTTGGCACAATAATGTAGTTCCAGGTTCTATCGATATGGTTTGTGTCTTATTGAAGTAGCCCCAAGCAGAGACAGACGAGAATCACTTTCATTGAAAGGGTTGCCAAGCTTCCATAAAAGTACGAGTTTCTGACATCTCAGCAAACATTTTTTCAACCAATCTTGATGATACTTGCAGGTAATGATCAGTACACCAATCCCACTTGGCTCAATAAATTTTGTTCTTCTAGGTTAAACCGTTCCTTTGCCGTAACCGTTTTCATGTTTAGGTTTCACTCTGTTTTCTCCTATATGGATACATGTAGTTGGAACTCTAAATCAAAGACGGTTTGTGCTACCTCTTTGAAACTTGGCACAAGAATATAGTTCCAAGTTCTATCGCTATTTTTTGTGTCCTATTGAAGTAGCCCCAAGCAGAGACTGACGAGAATCACTTTCATTGAAAGGGGTTGCCAATCTTCCAAAAAACTACTAGTTTCCTGAAATTTCAGCAAACATTTTTTCACCCAATCCTGATGATACTGGCAGGTAATGATCAGTACACCAATCCCACTTGGCTCAATAAATTTTGTTCTTCTAGTTTAAACCGTTCCTTTGCTGTAACCGTTTTCATGTTTAGGTTTCACTCTGTTTTCTCCTATATGGATACATGTAATTGGAACTCTAAATCAAACACGGTTTGTGCTAGCTCTTTGAAACTTGGCACAATAATGTAGTTCCAGGTTCTATCGCTATGGTTTGTGTCCTACTGAAGTAGCCCCAAGCAGAGACTGACGAGAATTACTTTAATTGAAAGGGGTTGCCAAGCTTCCATAAAACTACGAGTTTCCTGAAATCTCAGCAAACATTTTTTCACCCAATCTTGATGATACTGGCAGGTAATGATCAATACACCAATCCCACTTGGCTCACCAAATTTCGTTCTTCTAGGTTAAACCGTTCCTTTTCAGTAACCGTTTTTATTTTTAGGTTTCACAAAGTTTTCTCCTATATGGATACATGTATTTGGAACTCTCAATAAAACACGGTTTGTGCTAGCTCTTTGAAACTTGGCACAATAATGTAGTTCCAAGTTCTATCGCTATGGTTTGTGTCTTATTGTAGTAGCCCCAAGCAGAGACTGACGAGAATCACTTTCATTGAATGGGGTTGCCAAGCTTCCAAAAAAATACGAGTTTCCTGAAATCTCAGCAAACATTTTTTCACCCAATCTTGATGATACTTGCAGGTAATGATCCGTACACCAGTGCCACTTGGCTCACCAAATTTCTTTCTTCTAGGTTAAACCGTTCATTTGCAGTAACCGTTTTCATGTTTAGGTTTCACTCTGTTTTCTCCTATATGGATACATGTAGTTGGAACTCTAAATCAAACACGGTTTGTGCTAGCTCTTTGAAACGTGGCACAATAATGTAGTTCCAGGGTCTATCGCTATGGTTTGTGTCCTATTGAAGTAGCCCCAAGAAGGGACTGACGAGAATCAGTTTCATTGAAAGGGGTTGCCAAGCTTCCAAAAAAATACGAGTTTCCTGAAATCTCAGCAAACATTTTTTCACCCAATCTTGATGATACTTGCAGGTAATGATCAGTACACCAATGCCACTTGGCTCACCAAATTTCGTTCTTCTAGGTTAAACCATTCGTTTGCAGTAACCTTTTCATGTTTAGGTTTCACTCTGTTTTCTCTTATATGGATACATGTAGTTGGAACTCTAAATCAAACACGGTTTGTGCTAGCTCTTTGAAACTTGGCACAATAATGTAGTTCCAAGTTCTATCGCTATGGTTTGTGTCCTATTGAAGTAGCCATAAGCAGAGACTGACGAGAATCACTTCCATTGAAAGGGGTTGCCAATCTTCCAAAAAACTACGAGTTTCCTGAAATCTCAGCAAACATTTTTTCACCCAATCTTGATGATACTTGCAGGTAAAGATCAGTTCACCAATCCCAGTTGGCTCACCAAATTTCGTTCTTCTAGGTTTAACCATTCCTTTGCAGTAACCGTTTTCATGTTTAGGTTTCACTCTGTTTTCTCCTATATGGGTACATGTAGTTGGAACTCTAAATCAAACACGGTTTGTGCTAGCTCTTTGAAACTTGGCACAATAATGTAGTTCCAGGGTCTATCGCTATGGTTTGTGTCCTATTGAAGTAGCCCCAAGAAGGGACTGACGAGAATCAGTTTCATTGAAAGGGGTTGCCAAGCTTCCAAAAAAATACGAGTTTCCTGAAATCTCAGCAAACATTTTTTCACCCAATCTTGATGATACTTGCAGGTAATGATCAGTACACCAATGCCACTTGGCTCACCAAATTTCGTTCTTCTAGGTTAAACCGTTCCTTTGCAGTAACCGTTTTTATTTTTAGGTTTCACAAAGTTTTCTCCAATATGGATACATGTAGTTGTTACTCTAAATAAAACACGGTATGGGCTAGCTCTTTGAAACTTGGCACAATAATGTAGTTCCAGGGTCTATCGCTATGGTTTGTGTCCTATTGAAGTAGCCCCAAGCAGAGACTGACGAGAATCACTTTAATTGAAAGGGGTTGCCAAGCTTCCACAAAACTACGAGTTTCCGGAAATCTCAGCAAACATTTTTTCACCCAATCTTGATGATACTGGCAGGTAATGATCAGTACACCAATCCCACTTGGCTCAACAAATTTCGTTCTTCTAGGTTAAACCGTTCCTTTGCAGTAACCGTTTTCATGTTTAGGTTTCACTCTGTTTTCTCCTATATGGATACATGTAGTTGGAACTCTAAATCAAACACGGTTTGTGCTAGCTCTTTGAAACTTGGCACAATAATGTAGTTCCAAGTTCCATCGCTATGGTTTGTGTTCTATTGAAGTAACCCCAAGCAGAGACTGATGAGTATCACTTTCATTGAAAGGGGTTACCAATCTTCCAAAAAACTACGAGTTTCCTGAAATCTCAGCAAACATTTTTTCACCCAATCTTCATGATATTGGCTGGTAATGATCAGTACACCAATCCCACTTGGCTCACCAAATTTCGTTCTTCTAGGTTAAACCGTTCCTTTGCAGTAACCGTTTTCATGTTTAGGTTTCACTCTGTTTTCTCCTATATGGATACATGTAGTTGGAACTCTAAATCAAACACGGTTTGTGCTAGCTCTTTGAAACTTGGCACAATAATGTAGTTCCAGGTTCTATCGATATGGTTTGTGTCTTATTGAAGTAGCCCCAAGCAGAGACAGACGAGAATCACTTTCATTGAAAGGGTTGCCAAGCTTCCATAAAAGTACGAGTTTCTGACATCTCAGCAAACATTTTTTCAACCAATCTTGATGATACTTGCAGGTAATGATCAGTACACCAATCCCACTTGGCTCAATAAATTTTGTTCTTCTAGGTTAAACCGTTCCTTTGCCGTAAACGTTTTCATGTTTAGGTTTCACTCTGTTTTCTCCTATATGGATACATGTAGTTGGAACTCTAAATCAAACACGGTTTGTGCTAGCTCTTTGAAACTTGGCACAATAATGTAGTTCCAGGTTCTATCGCTATGGTTTGTGTCCTACTGAAGTAGCCCCAAGCAGAGACTGACGAGAATCACTTTAATTGAAAGGGGTTGTCAAGCTTCCATAAAACTACGAGTTTCCTGAAATCTCAGCAACAATTTTTTCACCCAATCTTGATGATACTGGCAGGTAATGATCAGTACAAGAATCCCACTTGGCTCAACAAATTTCGTTCTTCTAGGTTAAACCGTTCCTTTTCAGTAACCGTTTTTATTTTTAGGTTTCACAAAGTTTTCTCCTATATGGATACATGTATTTGGAACTCTCAATAAAACACGGTTTGTGCTAGCTCTTTGAAACTTGGCACAATAATGTAGTTCCAGGTTCTATCGCTATGGTTTGTGTCTTATTGAAGTAGCCCCAAGCAGAGACTGACGAGAATCACTTTCATTGAATGGGGTTGCCAAGCTTCCAAAAAAATACGAGTTTCCTGAAATCTCAGCAAACATTTTTTCACCCAATCTTGATGATACTTGCAGGTAATGATCCGTACCCCAGTGCCACTTGGCTCACCAAATTTCTTTCTTCTAGGTTAAACCATTCGTTCGCAGTAACCTTTTCATGTTTAGGTTTCACTCTGTTTTCTCTTATATGGATACATGTAGTTGGAACTCTAAATCAAACACGGTTTGTGCTAGCTCTTTGAAACTTGGCACAATAATGTAGTTCCAAGTTCTATCGCTATGGTTTGTGTCCTATTGAAGTAGCCATAAGCAGAGACTGACGAGAATCACTTCCATTGAAAGGGGTTGCCAATCTTCCAAAAAACTACGAGTTTCCTGAAATCTCAGCAAACATTTTTTCACCCAATCTTGATGATACTTGCAGGTAAAGATCAGTTCACCAATCCCACTTGGCTCACCAAATTTCGTTCTTCTAGATTTAACCATTCCTTTGCAGTAACCGTTTTCATGTTTAGGTTTCACTCTGTTTTCTCCTATATGGGTACATGTAGTTGGAACTCTAAATCAAACACGGTTTGTGCTAGCTCTTTGAAACTTGGCACAATAATGTAGTTCCAGGGTCTATCGCTATGGTTTGTGTCCTATTGAAGTAGCCCCAAGAAGGGACTGACGAGAATCTGTTTCATTGAAAGGGGTTGCCAAACTTCCAAAAAAATACGAGTTTCCTGAAATCTCAGCAAACATTTTTTCTCCCAATCTTGATGATACTTGCAGGTAATGATCAGTACACCAATGCCACTTGGCTCACCAAATTTCGTTCTTCTAGTTTAAACCGTTCCTTTGCAGTAACCGTTTTTATTTTTACGTTTCACAAAGTTTTCTCCAATATGGATACATGTAGTTTTTACTCTAAATAAAACACGGTTTGGGCTAGCTCTTTGAAACTTGGCACAATAATGTAGTTCCAGGGTCTATCGCTATGGTTTGTGTCCTATTGAAGTAGCCCCAAGCAGAGACTGACGAGAATAACTTTCATTGAAAGGGGTTGCCAAGCTTCTAAAAAACTACGAGTTTCCTGAAATCTCAGCAACCATTTTTTCGCCCCATCTTGATGATACTGGCAGGTAATGATCAGTACACCAATCCCACTTGGCTCAACGAATTTCGTTCTTCTAGGTTAAACCGTTCCTTTGCAGTAACCGTTTTCATGTTTAGGTTTCACTCTGTTTTCTCCTATATGGATACATGTAGTTGGAACTCTAAATCAAACACGGTTTGTGCTAGCTCTTTGAAACTTGGCACAATAATGTAGTTCCAAGTTCTATCGCTATGGTTTGTGTTCTATTGAAGTAACCCCAAGCAGAGACTGATGAGTATCACATTCATTGAAAGGGGTTACCAAGCTTCCAAAAAACTACGAGTTTCCTGAAATCTCAGCAAACATTTTTTCACCCAATCTTCATGATATTGGCTGGTAATGATCAGTACACCAATCCCACTTGGCTCACCAAATTTCCTTCTTCTAGGTTAAACCTTTCCTTTGCAGAAACCGTTTTCATGTTTAGGTTTCACTCTGTTTTCTCCTATATGGATACATGTAGTTGGAACTCAAAATCAAACACGGTTTGTGCTAGCTCTTTGAAACTTGGCACAATAATGTAGTTCCAGGTTCTATCGATATGGTTTGTGTCTTATTGAAGTAGCCCCAAGCAGAGAATGATGAGAAACACTTTCATTGAAAGGGTTTGCCAAGCTTCCATAAAAGTACGAGTTTCTGACATCTCAGCAAACATTTTTTCAACCAATCTTGATGATACTTGCAGGTAATGATCAGTACACCAATCCCACTTGGCTCAATAAATTTTGTTCTTCTAGGTTAAACCGTTCCTTTGCCGTAACCGTTTTCATGTTTAGGTTTCACTCTGTTTTCTCCTATATGGATACATGTAGTTGGAACTCTAAATCAAACACGGTTTGTGCTAGCTCTTTGAAACTTGGCACAATAATGTAGTTCCAGGTTCTATCGCTATGGTTTGTGTCCTACTGAAGTAGCCCCAAGCAGAGACTGACGAGAATCACTTTAATTTAAAGGGCTTGACCAGCTTCTAAAAAACTACGAGTTTCCTGAAATCTCAGCAACCATTTTTTCACCCAATCCTGATGATACTGGCAGGTAATGATCAGTACACCAATCCCACTTGGCTCACCAAATTTCGTTCTTCTAGGTTAAACCGTTCCTTTGCAGTAACCGTTTTCATGTTTAGGTTTCACTCTGTTTTCTCCTATATGGATACATGTAGTTGGAACTCTAAATCAAACACGGTTTGTGCTAGCTCTTTGAAACTTGGCACAATAATGTAGTTCCAACTTCTATCGCTATGGTTTGTGTTCTATTGAAGTAACCCCAAGCAGAGACTGATGAGTATCACTTTCATTGAAAGGGGTTACCAAGCTTCCAAAAAACTACGAGTTTCCTGAAATCTCAGCAAACATATTTTCACCCAATCTTCATGATATTGGCTGGTAATGATCAGTACACCAGTCCCACTTGGCTCACCAAATTTCTTTCTTCTAGGTTAAACCGTTCATTTGCAGTAACCGTTTTCATGTTTAGCTTTCACTCTGTTTTCTCCTATATGGATACATGTAGTTGGAACTCTAAATCAAACACGGTTTGTGCTAGCTCTTTGAAACTTGGCACAGTAATGTAGTTCCAGGGTCTATCGCTATGGTTTGTGTCCTATTGAAGTAGCCCCAAGCAGAGATTGACGAGAATCACTTTCACTGAAAGGGTTTGCCAAGCTTCCATAAAACTACGAGTTTCCTGAAATCTCAGCAAACATTTTTTCACCCAATCTTGATGATACTTGCAGGAAATGATCAGTACACCAATCCCACTTGGCTCACCAAATTTCGTTCTTCTAGGTTAAACCATTCGTTTGCAGTAACCGTTATCATGTTTAGGTTTCACTCTGTTTTCTCCTATATGGATACATGTAGTTGGAACTCTAAATCAAACACGGTTTGTGCTAGCTCTATGAAACTTGGCACAATAATGTAGTTCAAGGGTCTATCACTATGGTTTGTGTCCTATTGAAGTAGCCCCAAGCAGAGACTGACGAGAATCACTTTCATTGAAAGGGGTTGCCAAGCTTCCATAAAACTACGAGTTTCCTGAAATCTCAGCAAACATTTTTTCACCCAATCTTGATGATACTGGCAGGTAATGATCAGTACACCAATCCCACTTGGCTCACCAAATTTCGTTCTTCTAGGTTAAACCGTTCCTTTGCAGTAACCGTTTTTATTTTTAGGTTTCACAAAGTTTTCTCCTATATGGATACATGTATTTGGAACTCTCAATAAAACACGGTTTGTGCTAGCTCTTTGAAACTTGGCACAATAATGTAGTTCCAAGTTCTATCGCTATGGTTTGTGTCTTATTGTAGTAGCCCCAAGCAGAGACTGACGAGAATCACTTTCATTGAATGGGGTTGCCAAGCTTCCAAAAAAATATGAGTTTCCTGAAATCTCAGCAAACATTTTTTCACCCAATCTTGATGATACTTGCAGGTAATGATCCGTACACCAGTGCCACTTGGCTCACCAAATTTCTTTCTTCTAGGTTAAACCATTCGTTCGCAGTAACCTTTTCATGTTTAGGTTTCACTCTGTTTTCTCTTATATGGATACATGTAGTTGGAACTCTAAATCAAACACGGTTTGTGCTAGCTCTTTGAAACTTGGCACAATAATGTAGTTCCAAGTTCTATCGCTATGGTTTGTGTCCTATTGAAGTAGCCATAAGCAGAGACTGACGAGAATCACTTCCATTGAAAGGGGTTGCCAATCTTCCAAAAAACTACGAGTTTCCTGAAATCTCAGCAAACATTTTTTCACCCAATCTTGATGATACTTGCAGGTAAAGATCAGTTCACCAATCCCACTTGGCTCACCAAATTTCGTTCTTCTAGATTTAACCATTCCTTTGCAGTAACCGTTTTCATGTTTAGGTTTCACTCTGTTTTCTCCTATATGGGTACATGTAGTTGGAACTCTAAATCAAACACGGTTTGTGCTAGCTCTTTGAAACTTGGCACAATAATGTAGTTCCAGGGTCTATCGCTATGGTTTGTGTCCTATTGAAGTAGCCCCAAGAAGGGACTGACGAGAATCTGTTTCATTGAAAGGGGTTGCCAAACTTCCAAAAAAATACGAGTTTCCTGAAATCTCAGCAAACATTTTTTCTCCCAATCTTGATGATACTTGCAGGTAATGATCAGTACACCAATGCCACTTGGCTCACCAAATTTCGTTCTTCTAGTTTAAACCGTTCCTTTGCAGTAACCGTTTTTATTTTTACGTTTCACAAAGTTTTCTCCAATATGGATACATGTAGTTTTTACTCTAAATAAAACACGGTTTGGGCTAGCTCTTTGAAACTTGGCACAATAATGTAGTTCCAGGGTCTATCGCTATGGTTTGTGTCCTATTGAAGTAGCCCCAAGCAGAGACTGACGAGAATAACTTTCATTGAAAGGGGTTGCCAAGCTTCTAAAAAACTACGAGTTTCCTGAAATATCAGCAACCATTTTTTCGCCCCATCTTGATGATACTGGCAGGTAATGATCAGTACACCAATCCCACTTGGCTCAACGAATTTCGTTCTTCTAGGTTAAACCGTTCCTTTGCAGTAACCGTTTTCATGTTTAGGTTTCACTCTGTTTTCTCCTATATGGATACATGTAGTTGGAACTCTAAATCAAACACGGTTTGTGCTAGCTCTTTGAAACTTGGCACAATAATGTAGTTCCAAGTTCTATCGCTATGGTTTGTGTTCTATTGAAGTAACCCCAAGCAGAGACTGATGAGTATCACTTTCATTGAAAGGGGTTACCAAGCTTCCAAAAAACTACGAGTTTCCTGAAATCTCAGCAAACATTTTTTCACCCAATCTTCATGATATTGGCTGGTAATGATCAGTACACCAATCCCACTTGGCTCACCAAATTTCCTTCTTCTAGGTTAAACCTTTCCTTTGCAGAAACCGTTTTCATGTTTAGGTTTCACTCTGTTTTCTCCTATATGGATACATGTAGTTGGAACTCAAAATCAAACACGGTTTGTGCTAGCTCTTTGAAACTTGGCACAATAATGTAGTTCCAGGTTCTATCGATATGGTTTGTGTCTTATTGAAGTAGCCCCAAGCAGAGAATGATGAGAATCACTTTCATTGAAAGGGTTTGCCAAGCTTCCATAAAAGTACGAGTTTCTGACATCTCAGCAAACATTTTTTCAACCAATCTTGATGATACTTGCAGGTAATGATCAGTACACCAATCCCACTTGGCTCAATAAATTTTGTTCTTCTAGGTTAAACCGTTCCTTTGCCGTAACCGTTTTCATGTTTAGGTTTCACTCTGTTTTCTCCTATATGGATACATGTAGTTGGAACTCTAAATCAAACACGGTTTGTGCTAGCTCTTTGAAACTTGGCACAATAATGTAGTTCCAGGTTCTATCGCTATGGTTTGTGTCCTACTGAAGTAGCCCCAAGCAGAGACTGACGAGAATCACTTTAATTTAAAGGGCTTGACCAGCTTCTAAAAAACTACGAGTTTCCTGAAATCTCAGCAACTATTTTTTCACCCAATCCTGATGATACTGGCAGGTAATGATCAGTACACCAATCCCACTTGGCTCACCAAATTTCGTTCTTCTAGGTTAAACCGTTCCTTTGCAGTAACCGTTTTCATGTTTAGGTTTCACTCTGTTTTCTCCTATATGGATACATGTAGTTGGAACTCTAAATCAAACACGGTTTGTGCTAGCTCTTTGAAACTTGGCACAATAATGTAGTTCCAACTTCTATCGCTATGGTTTGTGTTCTATTGAAGTAACCCCAAGCAGAGACTGATGAGTATCACTTTCATTGAAAGGGGTTACCAAGCTTCCAAAAAACTACGAGTTTCCTGAAATCTCAGCAAACATATTTTCACCCAATCTTCATGATATTGGCTGGTAATGATCAGTACACCAGTCCCACTTGGCTCACCAAATTTCTTTCTTCTAGGTTAAACCGTTCATTTGCAGTAACCGTTTTCATGTTTAGCTTTCACTCTGTTTTCTCCTATATGGATACATGTAGTTGGAACTCTAAATCAAACACGGTTTGTGCTAGCTCTTTGAAACTTGGCACAGTAATGTAGTTCCAGGGTCTATCGCTATGGTTTGTGTCCTATTGAAGTAGCCCCAAGCAGAGATTGACGAGAATCACTTTCACTGAAAGGGTTTGCCAAGCTTCCATAAAACTACGAGTTTCCTGAAATCTCAGCAAACATTTTTTCACCCAATCTTGATGATACTTGCAGGAAATGATCAGTACACCAATCCCACTTGGCTCACCAAATTTCGTTCTTCTAGGTTAAACCATTCGTTTGCAGTAACCGTTATCATGTTTAGGTTTCACTCTGTTTTCTCCTATATGGATACATGTAGTTGGAACTCTAAATCAAACACGGTTTGTGCTAGCTCTATGAAACTTGGCACAATAATGTAGTTCAAGGGTCTATCGCTATGGTTTGTGTCCTATTGAAGTAGCCCCAAGCAGAGACTGACGAGAATCACTTTCATTGAAAGGGGTTGCCAAGCTTCCATAAAACTACGAGTTTCCTGAAATCTCAGCAAACATTTTTTCACCCAATCTTGATGATACTGGCAGGTAATGATCAGTACACCAATCCCACTTGGCTCACCAAATTTCGTTCTTCTAGGTTAAACCGTTCCTTTGCAGTAACCGTTTTTATTTTTAGGTTTCACAAAGTTTTCTCCTATATGGATACATGTATTTGGAACTCTCAATAAAACACGGTTTGTGCTAGCTCTTTGAAACTTGGCACAATAATGTAGTTCCAAGTTCTATCGCTATGGTTTGTGTCTTATTGAAGTAGCC
The DNA here is from genome assembly GCF_045843805.1 of Urocitellus parryii. Taxonomy (NCBI): domain Eukaryota; kingdom Metazoa; phylum Chordata; class Mammalia; order Rodentia; family Sciuridae; genus Urocitellus; species Urocitellus parryii. Next base: position 11,190 of record NW_027553690.1, read on the forward strand.
CCAAGCAGAGACTGACGAGAATCACTTTCATTGAATGGGGTTGCCAAGCTTCCAAAAAAATACGAGTTTCCTGAAATCTCAGCAAACATTTTTTCACCCAATCTTGATGATACTTGCAGGTAATGATCCGTACACCAGTCCCACTTGGCTCACCAAATTTCTTTCTTCTAGGTTAAACTGTTCATTTGCAGTAACCGTTTTTATGTTTAGGTTTCACTCTGTTTTCTTTTATATGGATACATGTAGTTGGAACTCTAAATCAAACACGGTTTGTGCTAGCTCTTTGAAACTTGGCACAATAATGTAGTTCCAAGTTCTATCGCTATGGTTTGTGTCCTATTGAAGTAGCCATAAGGAGAGACTGACGAGAATCACTTCCATTGAATGGGGTTGCCAATCTTCCAAAAAACTACGAGTTTCCTGAAATCTCAGAAAACATTTTTTCACCCAATCTTGATGATACTTGCAGGTAATGATCAGTTCACCAATCCCACTTGGCTCACCAAATTTCGTTCTTCTAGGTTTAACCATTCCTTTGCAGTAACCGTTTTCATGTTTAGGTTTCACTCTGTTTTCTCCTATATGGGTACATGTAGTTGGAACTCTAAATCAAACACGGTTTGTGCTAGCTCTTTGAAACTTGGCACAATAATGTAGTTCCAGGGTCTATCGCTATGGTTTGTGTCCTATTGAAGTAGCCCCAAGAAGGGACTGACGAGAATCACTTTCATTGATAGGGGTTGCCAAGCTTCTAAAAAACTACGAGTTTCCTGAAATCTCAGCAACCATTTTTTTCGCCCATCTTGATGATACTGGCAGGTAATGATCAGTACACCAATCCCACTTGGCTCAACAAATTTCGTCTTCTAGGTTAAACCGTTCCTTTGCAGTAACCGTTTTCATGTTTAGGTTTCACTCTGTTTTCTCCTATATGGATACATGTAGTTGGAACTCTAAATCAAACACGGTTTGTGCTAGCTCTTTGAAACTTGGCACAATAAAGTAGTTCCAAGTTCTATCGCTATGGTTTGTGTCCTACTGAAGTAACCCCAAGCAGAGACTGATGAGTATCACTTTCATTGAAAGGGGTTACCAAGCTTCCAAAAAACTACGAGTTTCCTGAAATCTCAGCAAACATTTTTTCACCCAATCTTCATGATATTGGCTGGTAATGATCAGTACACCAATCCCACTTGGCTCACCAAATTTCCTTCTTCTAGGTTAAACCTTTCCTTTGCAGAAACCGTTTCATGTTTAGGTTTCACTCTGTTTTCTCCTATATGGATACATGTAGTTGGAACTCAAAATCAAACACGGTTTGTGCTAGCTCTTTGAAACTTGGCACAATAATGTAGTTCCAGGTTCTATCGATATGGTTTGTGTCTTATTGAAGTAGCCCCAAGCAGAGAATGATGAGAATCACTTTCATTGAAAGGGTTTGCCAAGCTTCCATAAAAGTACGAGTTTCTGACATCTCAGCAAACATTTTTTCAACCAATCTTGATGATACTTGCAGGTAATGATCAGTACACCAATCCCACTTGGCTCAATAAATTTTGTTCTTCTAGGTTAAACCGTTCCTTTGCCGTAACCGTTTTCATGTTTAGGTTTCACTCTGTTTTCTCCTATATGGATACATGTAATTGGAACTCTAAATCAAACACGGTTTGTGCTAGCTCTTTGAAACTTGGCACAATAATGTAGTTCCAGGTTCTATCGCTATGGTTTGTGTCCTACTGAAGTAGCCCCAAGCAGAGACTGACGAGAATCACTTTAATTTAAAGGGCTTGACCAGCTTCTAAAAAACTACGAGTTTCCTGATCTCAGCAACCATTTTTTCACCCAATCCTGATGATACTGGCAGGTAATGATCAGTACACCAATCCCACTTGGCTCACCAAATTTCGTTCTTCTAGGTTAAACCGTTCCTTTGCAGTAACCGTTTTCATGTTTAGGTTTCACTCTGTTTTCTCCTATATGGATATATGTAGTTGGAACTCTAAATCAAACACGGTTTGTGCTAGCTCTTTGAAACTTGGCACAATAATGTAGTTCCAAGTTCTATCGCTATGGTTTGTGTTCTATTGAAGTAACCCCAAGCAGAGACTGATGAGTATCACTTTCATTGAAAGGGGTTACCAAGCTTCCAAAAAACTACGAGTTTCCTGAAATCTCAGCAAACATATTTTCACCCAATCTTCATGATATTGGCTGGTAATGATCAGTACACCAGTCCCACTTGGCTCACCAAATTTCTTTCTTCTAGGTTAAACCGTTCATTTGCAGTAACCGTTTTCATGTTTAGCTTTCACTCTGTTTTCTCCTATATGGGTACATGTAGTTGGAACTCTAAATCAAACACGGTTTGAGCTAGCTCTTTGAAACTTGGCACAGTAATGTAGTTCCAGGGTCTATCGCTATGGTTTGTGTCCTATTGAAGTAGCCCCAAGCAGAGTTTGACGGAGAATCACTTTCACTGAAAGGGTTTGCCAAGCTTCCATAAAACTACGAGTTTCCTGAAATCTCAGCAAACATTTTTTCACCCAATCTTGATGATACTTGCAGGAAATGATCAGTACACCAATCCCACTTGGCTCACCAAAATTTCGTTCTTCTAGGTTAAACCATTCGTTTGCAGTAACCGTTATCATGTTTAGGTTTCACTCTGTTTTCTCCTATATGGATACATGTAGTTGGAACTCTAAATCAAACACGGTTTGTGCTAGCTCTATGAAACTTGGCACAATAATGTAGTTCAAGGGTCTATCGCTATGGTTGTGTCCTATTGAAGTAGCCCCAAGCAGAGACTGACGAGAATCACTTTCATTGAAAGGGGTTGCCAAGCTTCCATAAAACTACGAGTTTCCTGAAATCTCAGCAAACATTTTTTCACCCAATCTTGATGATACTGGCAGGTAATGAGCAGTACACCAATCCCACTTGGCTCACCAAATTTCGTTCTTCTAGGTTAAACCGTTCCTTTGCAGTAACCGTTTTTATTTTTAGGTTTCACAAAGTTTTCTCCTATATGGATACATGTATTTGGAACTCTCAATAAAACACGGTTTGTGCTAGCTCTTTGAAACTTGGGCACAATAATGTAGTTCCAAGTTCTATCGCTATGGTTTGTGTCTTATTGAAGTAGCCCCAAGCAGAGACTGACGAGAATCACTTTCATTGAATGGGGTTGCCAAGCTTCCAAAAAAATACGAGTTTCCTGAAATCTCAGCAAACATTTTTTCACCAATCTTGATGATACTTGCAGGTAATGATCCGTACACCAGTCCCACTTGGCTCACCAAATTTCTTTCTTCTAGGTTAAACCGTTCATTTGCAGTAACCGTTTTTATGTTTAGGTTTCACTCTGTTTTCTTTATATGGATACATGTAGTTGGAACTCTAAATCAAACACGGTTTGTGCTAGCTCTTTGAAACTTGGCACAATAATGTAGTTCCAAGTTCTATCGCTATGGTTTGTGTCCTATTGAAGTAGCCATAAGCAGAGACTGACGAGAATCACTTCCATTGAACGGGTTGCCAATCTTCCAAAAAACTACGAGTTTCCTGAAATCTCAGAAACCATTTTTTCACCCAATCTTGATGATACTTGCAGGTAATGATCAGTTCACCAATCCCACTTGGCTCCCCAAATTTCGTTCTTCTAGGTTTAACCATTCCTTTGCAGTAACCGTTTTTCATGTTTAGGTTTCACTCTGTTTTCTCCTATATGGGTACATGTAGTTGGAACTCTAAATCAAACACGGTTTGTGCTAGCTCTTTGAAACTTGGCACAATAATGTAGTTCCAGGGTCTATCGCTATGGTTTGTGTCCTATTGAAGTAGCCCCAAGAAGGGACTGACGAGAATCACTTTCATTGATAGGGGGTTGCCAAGCTTCTAAAAAACTACGAGTTTCCTGAAATCTCAGCAACCATTTTTTCGCCCAATCTTGATGATACTGGGAGGTAATGATCAGTACACCAATCCCACTTGGCTCAACAAATTTCGTTCTTCTAGGTTAAACCGTTCCTTTGCAGTAACGGTTTTCATGTTTAGGTTTCACTCTGTTTTCTCTTATATGGATACAGGTAGTTGGAACTCTAAATCAAACACGGTTGTGCTAGCTCTTTGAAACTTGGCACAATAATGTAGTTCCAGGTTCTATCGATATGGTTTGTGTCTTATTGAAGTAGCCCCAAGCAGAGACTGACGAGAATCACTTTCATTGAAAGTGGTTGCCAAGCTTCCATAAAAGTACGAATTTCTGACATCTCAGCAAACATTTTTTCACCCAATCTTGATGATACTTGCAGGTAATGATCAGTACACCATTCCCACTTGGCTCACCAAATGTCGTTCTTCTAGGTTAAACCGTTCCTTTGCAGTAACGTTTTCATGTTTAGGTTTCACTCTGTTTTCTCCTATATGGATACATGTAGTTGGAACTCTAAATCAAACACGGTTTGTGCTAGCTCTTTGAAACTTGGCACAATAATGTAGTTCCAAGTTCTATCGCTATGGTTTGTGTTCTATTGAAGTAGCCCCAAGCAGAGACTGACGAGAATCACTTTAATTGAAAGGGTTGCCAAGCTTCTAAAAAACTACGAGTTTCCTGAAATCTCAGCAAACATTTTTTCACCCAATCTTGATGATCCTGGCAGGTAATGATCTGTACACCAGTCCCACTTGGCTCACCAAATTTCTTTCTTCTAGGTTAAACCGCTCATTTGCAGTAACCGTTTTCATGTTTAGGTTTCACTCTGTTTTCTCCTATATGGATACATGTAGTTGGAATTCTAAATCAAACACGGTTTGTGCTAGCTCTTTGAAACTTGGCACAATAATGTAGTTCCAAGGTCTATCACTATGGTTTGTGTCCTATTGAAGTAGCCCCAAGCAGAGACTGACGAGAATCACTTTCATTGAAAGGGGTTGCCAAGCTTCCACAAAACTAGGAGTTTCCTGAAATCTCAGCAAACATTTTTTCACCCAATCTTGATGATACTTGCAGGTAATGATCTGTACACCAGTCCCACTTGGCTCACCAAATTTCCTTCTTCTAGGTTAAACCGTTCATTTGCAGTAACCATTTTCATGTTTAGGTTTCACTCTGTTTTCTCCTGCATGGACATGTAGTTGGAACTCTAAATGAAACACTGTTTTGTGCTACCTCTTTGAAACTTGGCACAAGAATGTAGTTCCAAGTTCTATCGCTATGGTTTGTGTCCTATTGAAGTAGCCCCAAGCAGAGACTGACGAGAATCACTTTCATTGAAAGGGGTTGCCAAGCTTCCAAAAACTACGAGTTTCCTGAAATCTCAGCAAACGTTTTTTCACCCAATCTTGATGATACTGGCAGGTAATGATCAGTACACCAATCCCACTTGGCTCACCAAATTTCGTTCTTCTAGATTAAATCGTTCGTTTGCAGTAACCGTTTTCATGTTTAGGGTTTCCCTCTGTTTTCTCCTATATGGATACATGTAGATGGAAATCTAAATCAAACACGGTTTGTGCTAGCTCTTTGAAACTTGGCACAATAATGTAGTTCCAGGTTCTATTGCTATGGTTTGTGTCCTATTGAAGTAGCCCCAAGCAGAGACTGACAAGAATCACTTTCATTGAAAGGGTTGCCAACCTTCCAAAAAACTACGAGTTTCCTGAAATCTCAGCAAACATTTTTTCACCCAATCTTGATGATACTTGCAGGTAATGATCAGTACACCAATCCCACTTGGCTCACCAAATTTCGTTCTTCTAGGTTAAACCGTTCGTTTGCAGTAACCGTTTTCATGTTTAGGTTTCACTCTGTTTTCTCCTATATGGATACATGTAGTTGGAACTCTAAATCAAACACGGTTTGTGCTAGCTCTTTGAAAGTTGGCACAATAATGTAGTTCCAGGTTCTATCGCTATGGTTTGTGTCTTATTGAAGTAGCCCCAAGCAGAGACTGACGAGAATCACTTTCATTGAATGGGGTTGCCAAGCTTCCAAAAAAATACGAGTTTCCTGAAATCTCAGCAAACATTTTTTCACCCAATCTTGATGATACTTGCAGGTAATGATCAGTACACCAATCCCACTTGGCTCACCAAATTTCGTTCTTCTAGGTTAAACCGTTCCTTTGCAGTAACCGTTTTCATGTTTAGGTTTCACTCTGTTTTCTCCTATATGGATACATGTAGTTGGAACTCTAAATCAAACACGGTTTGTGCTAGCTCTTTGAAAGTTGGCACAATAATGTAGTTCCAGGTTCTATCGCTATGGTTTGTGTCTTATTGAAGTAGCCCCAAGCAGAGACTGACGAGAATCACTTTCATTGAATGGGGTTGCCAAGCTTCCAAAAAAATACGAGTTTCCTGAAATCTCAGCAAACATTTTTTTCACCCAATCTTGATGATACTTGCAGGTAATGATCCGTACACCAGTGCCACTTGGCTCACCAAATTTCTTTCTTCTAGGTTAAACCATTCGTTCGCAGTAACCTTTTCATGTTTAGGTTTCACTCTGTTTTCTCTTATATGGATACATGTAGTTGGAACTCTAAATCAAACACGGTTTGTGCTAGCTCTTTGAAACTTGGCACAATAATGTAGTTCCAAGTTCTTTCGCTATGGTTTGTGTCCTATTGAAGTAGCCATAAGCAGAGACTGACAAGAATCACTTCCATTGAAAGGGGTTGCCAATCTTCCAAAAAACTACGAGTTTCCTGAAATCTCAGCAAACATTTTTTCACCCAATCTTGATGATACTTGCAGGTAAAGATCAGTTCACCAATCCCACTTGGCTCACCAAATTTCGTTCTTCTAGGTTTAACCATTCCTTTGCAGTAACCGTTTTCATGTTTAGGTTTCACTCTGTTTTCTCCTATATGGGTACATGTAGTTGGAACTCTAAATCAAACACGGTTTGTGCTAGCTCTTTGAAACATGGCACAGTAATGTAGTTCCAGGGTCTATCGCTATGGTTTGTGTCCTATTGAAGTAGCCCCAAGAAGGGACTGACGAGAATCTGTTTCATTGAAAGGGGTTGCCAAACTTCCAAAAAAATACGAGTTTCCTGAAATCTCAGCAAACATTTTTTCTCCCAATCTTGATGATACTAGCAGGTAATGATCAGTACACCAATGCCACTTGGCTCACCAAATTTCGTTCTTCTAGTTTAAACCGTTCCTTTGCAGTAACCGTTTTTATTTTTACGTTTCACAAAGTTTTCTCCAATATGGATACATGTAGTTTTTACTCTAAATAAAACACGGTTTGGGCTAGCTCTTTGAAACTTGGCACAATAATGTAGTTCCAGGGTCTATCGCTATGGTTTGTGTCCTATTGAAGTAGCCCCAAGCAGAGACTGACGAGAATAACTTTCATTGAAAGGGGTTGCCAAGCTTCTAAAAAACTACGAGTTTCCTGAAATCTCAGCAACCATTTTTTCGCCCCATCTTGATGATACTGGCAGGTAATGATCAGTACACCAATCCCACTTGGCTCAACAAATGTCGTTCTTCTAGGTTAAACCGTTCCTTTGCAGTAACCGTTTTCATGTTTAGGTTTCACTCTGTTTTCTCCTATATGGATACATGTAGTTGGAACTCTAAATCAAACACGGTTTGTGCTAGCTCTTTGAAACTTGGCACAATAATGTAGTTCCAAGTTCTATCGCTATGGTTTGTGTTCTATTGAAGTAACCCCAAGCAGAGACTGATGAGTATCACTTTCATTGAAAGGGGTTACCAAGCTTCCAAAAAACTACGAGTTTCCTGAAATCTCAGCAAACATTTTTTCACCCAATCTTCATGATATTGGCTGGTAATGATCAGTACACCAATCCCACTTGGCTCACCAAATTTCCTTCTTCTAGGTTAAACCTTTCCTTTGCAGAAACCGTTTTCATGTTTAGGTTTCACTCTGTTTTCTCCTATATGGATACGTGTAGTTGGAACTCTAAATCAAACACGGTTTGTGCTAGCTCTTTGAAACTTGGCACAATAATGTAGTTCCAGGTTCTATCGCTATGGTTTGTGTCCTACTGAAGTAGCCCCAAGCAGAGACTGACGAGAATCACTTTAATTTAAAGGGCTTGACCAGCTTCTAAAAAACTACGAGTTTCCTGAAATCTCAGCAACCATTTTTTCACCCAATCCTGATGATACTGGCAGGTAATGATCAGTACACCAATCCCACTTGGCTCACCAAATTTCGTTCTTCTAGGTTAAACCGTTCCTTTGCAGTAACCGCTTACATGTTTAGGTTTCACTCTGTTTTCTCCTATATGGATACATGTAGTTGGAACTCTAAATCAAACACGGTTTGTGCTAGCTCTTTGAAACTTGGCACAATAATGTAGTTCCAAGTTCTATCGCTATGGTTTGTGTTCTATTGAAGTAACCCCAAGCAGAGACTGATGAGTATCACTTTCATTGAAAGGGGTTACCAAGCTTCCAAAAAACTACGAGTTTCCTGAAATCTCAGCAAACATATTTTCACCCAATCTTCATGATATTGGCTGGTAATGATCAGTACACCAGTCCCACTTGGCTCACCAAATTTCTTTCTTCTAGGTTAAACCGTTCATTTGCAGTAACCGTTTTCATGTTTAGCTTTCACTCTGTTTTCTCCTATATGGATACATGTAGTTGGAACTCTAAATCAAACACGGTTTGTGCTAGCTCCTTGAAACTTGGCACAGTAATGTAGTTCCAGGGTCTATCGCTATGGTTTGTGTCCTATTGAAGTAGCCCCAAGGAGAGATTGACGAGAATCACTTTCACTGAAAGGGTTTGCCAAGCTTCCATAAAACTACGAGTTTCCTGAAATCTCAGCAAACATTTTTTCACCCAATCTTGATGATACTTGCAGGAAATGATCAGTACACCAATCCCACTTGGCTCACCAAATTTCGTTTTTCTAGGTTAAACCATTCGTTTGCAGTAACAGTTATCATGTTTAGGTTTCACTCTGTTTTCTCCTATATGGATACATGTAGTTGGAACTCTAAATCAAACACGGTTTGTGCTAGCTCTATGAAACTTGGCACAATAATGTAGTTCAAGGGTCTATCGCTATGGTTTGTGTCCTATTGAAGTAGCCCCAAGCAGAGACTGACGAGAATCACTTTCATTGAAAGGGGTTGCCAAGCTTCCATAAAACTACGAGTTTCCTGAAATCTCAGCAAACATTTTTTCACCCAATCTTGATGATACTGGCAGGTAATGATCAGTACACCAATCCCACTTGGCTCACCAAATTTCGTTCTTCTAGGTTAAACCGTTCCTTTGCAGTAACCGTTTTTATTTTTAGGTTTCACAAAGTTTTCTCCTATATGGATACATGTATTTGGAACTCTCAATAAAACACGGTTTGTGCTAGCTCTTTGAAACTTGGCACAATAATGTAGTTCCAAGTTCTATCGCTATGGTTTGTGTCTTATTGAAGTAGCCCCAAGCAGAGACTGACGAGAATCACTTTCATTGAATGGGGTTGCCAAGCTTCCAAAAAAATACGAGTTTCCTGAAATCTCAGCAAACATTTTTTCACCCAATCTTGATGATACTTGCAGGTAATGATCCGTACACCAGTCCCACTTGGCTCACCAAATTTCTTTCTTCTAGGTTAAACCGTTCATTTGCAGTAACCGTTTTTTTTTTAGGTTTCACTCTGTTTTCTTTTATATGGATACATGTAGTTGGAACTCTAAATCAAACAGGGTTTGTGCTAGCTCTTTGAAAGTTGGCACAATAATGTAGTTCCAAGTTCTATCGCTATGGTTTGTGTCGTATTGAAGTAGCCATAAGCAGAGACTGACGAGAATCACTTCCATTGAACGGGGTTGCCAATCTTCCAAAAAACTACGAGTTTCCTGAAATCTCAGCAAACATTTTTTCACCCAATCTTGATGATACTTGCAGGTAATGATCAGTTCACCAATCCCACTTGGCTGACCAAATTTCGTTCTTCTAGGTTTAACCATTCCTTTGCAGTAACCGTTTTCATATTTAGGTTTCACTCTGTTTTCTCCTATATGGATACATGTAGTTGGAACTCTAAATCAAACACGGTTTGTGCTAGCTCTTTGAAACTTGGCACAATAATGTAGTTCCAGGGTCTATCGCTATGGTTTGTGTCCTATTGAAGTAGCCCCAAGAAGGGACTGAAGAGAATCACTTTCATTGATAGGGGTTGCCAAGCTTCCATAAAAGTACGAATTTCTGACATCTCAGCAAACATTTTTTCACCCAATCTTGATGATACTTGCAGGTAATGATCAGTACACCATTCCCACTTGGCTCACCAAATGTCGTTCTTCTAGGTTAAACCGTTCCTTTGCAGTAACCGTTTTCATGTTTAGGTTTCACTCTGTTTTCTCCTATATGGATACATGTAGTTGGAACTCTAAATCAAACACGGTTTGTGCTAGCTCTTTGAAACTTGGCACAATAATGTAGTTCCAAGTTCTATCGCTATGGTTTGTGTTCTATTGAAGTAGCCCCAAGCAGAGACTGACGAGAATCACTTTAATTGAAAGGGGTTGCCAAGCTTCTAAAAAACTACGAGTTTCCTGAAATCTCAGCAAACATTTTTTCACCCAATCTTGATGATCCTGGCAGGTAATGATCTGTACACAGTCCCACTTGGCTCACCAAATTTCTTTCTTCTAGGTTAAACCGCTCATTTGCAGTAACCGTTTTCATGTTTAGGTTTCACTCTGTTTTCTCCTATATGGATACATGTAGTTGGAATTCTAAATCAAACACGGTTTGTGCTAGCTCTTTGAAACTTGGCACAATAATGTAGTTCCAAGGTCTATCACTATGGTTTGTGTCCTATTGAAGTAGCCCCAAGCAGAGACTGACGAGAATCACTTTCATTGAAAGGGGTTGCCAAGCTTCCACAAAACTAGGAGTTTCCTGAAATCTCAGCAAACATTTTTTCACCCAATCTTGATGATACTTGCAGGTAATGATCCCGTACACCAGTCCCACTTGGCTCACCAAATTTCCTTCTTCTAGGTTAAACCGTTCATTTGCAGTAACCATTTTCATGTTTAGGTTTCACTCTGTTTTCTCCTGCATGGACATGTAGTGGGAACTCTAAATGAAACACTGTTTGTGCTACCTCTTTGAAACTTGGCACAAGAATGTAGTTCCAAGTTCTATCGCTATGGTTTGTGTCCTATTGAAGTAGCCCCAAGCAGAGACTGACGAGAATCACTTTCATTGAAAGGGGTTGCCAATCTTCAAAAAACTAGAGTTTCCTGAAATCTCAGCAAACATTTTTTCACGTAATTTGATGATATTGGCAGGTAATGATCAGGAAACCAATCCCACTTGGCTCACCAAATTTCGTTATTGTAGGGTTAAAACCGTTCCTTTGCAGTAACCGTTTTCATGTTTAGGTTTCACTCTGTTTTCTCCTATATGGATACATGTAGTTGGAACTCTAAATCAAACACGGTTTGTGCTAGCTCTTTGAAACTTGGCACAATAATGTAGTTCCAAGGTCTATCACTATGGTTTGTGTCCTATTGAAGTAGCCCCAAGCAGAGACTGACGAGAATCACTTTCATTGAAAGGGGTTGCCAAGCTTCCACAAAACTAGGAGTTTCCTGAAATCTCAGCAAACATTTTTTCACCCAATCTTGATGATACTTGCAGGTAATGATCAGTACACCAATCCCACTTGGCTCACCAAATTTCGTTCTTCTAGATTAAATCGTTCGTTTGCAGTAACCGTTTTCATGTTTAGGTTTCCCTCTGTTTACTCCTATATGGATACATGTAGTTGGAAATCTAAATCAAACACGGTTTGTGCTAGCTCTTTGAAACTTGGCACAATAATGTAGTTCCAGGTTCTATTGCTATGGTTTGTGTCCTATTGAAGTAGCCCCAAGCAGAGACTGACAAGAATCACTTTCATTGAAAGGGGTTGCCAACCTTCCAAAAAACTACGAGTTTCCTGAAATCTCAGCAAACATTTTTTCACCCAATCTTGATGATACTTGCAGGTAATGATCAGTACACCAATCCCACTTGGCTCACCAAATTTCGTTCTTCTAGGTTAAACCGTTCGTTTGCAGTAACCGTTTTCATGTTTAGGTTTCACTCTGTTTTCTCCTATATGGATACATGTAGTTGGAACTCTAAATCAAACACGGTTTGTGCTAGCTCTTTGAAACTTGGCACAATAATGTAGTTCCAGGGACTATCGCTATGGTTTGTGTCCTATTGAAGTAGCCCCAAGCAGAGACTGACGAGAATCACTTTAATTGGAAGGGGTTGCCAAGCTTCTAAAAAACTACCAGTTTCCTGAAATCTCAGCAACCATTTTTTCACCCAATCTTGATGATACTGGCACATAATGATCAGTACAGCAATCCCACTTGGCTCACCAAATTTCGTTCTTCTAGGTTAAACCTTTCCTTTGCAGTAACCGTTTTCATGTTTAGGTTTCACTCTGTTTTCTCCTATATGTATACATGTAGTTGGAACTCTAAATCAAACACGGTTTGTGCTAGCTCTTTGAAACTTGGCACAAGAATGTAGTCCCAAGTTCTATCGCTATGGTTTGTGTTCTATTGATGTAGCTCCAAGCAGAGACTGACGAGAATCACTTTCATTGAAAGGGGTTGCCAATCTTCCAAAAAACTAGAGTTTCCTGAAATCTCAGCAAACATTTTTTCACGCAATCTTGATGATATTGGCAGGTAATGATCAGGAATCCAATCCCACTTGGCTCACCAAATTTCGTTATTGTAGGTTAAACCGTTCCTTTGCAGTAACGTTTTCATGTTTAGGTTTCACTCTGTTTTCTCCTATATGGATACATGTAGTTGGAACTCTAAATCAAACACCGTTTGTGCTAGCTCTTTGAAACTTGACACAAGAATGTAGTTCCGCGGTCTATCGCTATTGTTTGTGTCCTATTGAAGTAGCCCCAAGCAAAGAATGACGGGAGTCACTTTCATTGAAAGGGGTTGCCAAGCTCCACAAAACTACGAGTTTCCTGAAATCTCAGCAAACATTTTTTCACCCAATCTTGATGATACTGGCAGGTAATGATCATTACACCAATCCCACTTGGCTCACCAAATTTGGTTCGTCTAGGTTAAACCATTCCTTTGCAGTAACCGTTTTCATTTTTAGGTTTCACTCTGTTTTCTCCTATATGGATACATGAAGTTGGATATCTAAATCAAACACGGTTTGTGCTAGCTCTTTGAAACTTGGCACAATAATGTAGTTCCAGATTCTATTGCTATGGTTTGTGTCCTATTGTAGCCCCAAGCAGGACTGACAAGAATCACTTTCATTGAAAGGGGTTGCCAACCTTCCAAAAAACTACGAGTTTCCTGAAATCTCAGCAAACATTTTTTCACCCAATCTTGATGATACTGGCACGTAATGATCAGTACACCAATCCCACTTGGCTCACCAAATTTCGTTCTTCTAGGTTAAACCGTTTCCTTTGCAGTAACCGTTTTCATGTTTAGGTTTCACTCTGTTTTCTCCTATATGGATACATGTAGTTGGAACTGTAAATCAAACACGGTTTGTGCTACCTCTTTGAAACCTGGCACAAGAATGTAGTTCCAACTTCTATCGCTATGGTTTGTGACCTATTGAAGTAGGCCCAAGCAGAGACTGACGAGAATCACTTTCATTGAAAGGGGTTGCGAAGCTTCCACAAAACTACGAGTTCCTGAAATTTCAGCAACATTTTTTCACCCAATCTTGATGATATAGGCTGGTAATGATCAGTACACCAATCCCACTTGGCTCACCAAATTTCGTTCTTCTAGGTTAAACCGTTCCTTTGCAGTAACCGTTTTCATGTTTAGGTTTCACTCTGTTTTCTCCTATATGGATACATGTAGTTGGAACTCTAAATCAAACACGGTTTTTGCTAGCTCTTTGAAACTTGACACAAGAAATGTAGTTCCAGGGTCTATCACTATGGTTTGTGTCCTATTGAAGTAGCCCCAAGCAAAGATGACGGGAATCACTTTCATTGAAAGGGGTTGCCAAGCTTCCACAAAACTACGAGTTTCCTGAAATCTCAGCAAACATTTTTTCACCCAATCTTCATGATACTGGCTGGTAATGATCAGTACACCAATCCCACTTGGCTTACCAAATTTCGTTCTTCTAGGTTAAACCGTTCCTTTGCAGTAACCCGTTTTCATATTTAGGTTTCACTCTGTTTTCTCCTATATGGATACATGTAGTTGGAACTCTAAATCAAACACGGTTTGTGCTAGCTCTTTGAAACTTGGCACAATAATGTAGTTCCAGGGTCTATCGCTATGGTTTGTGTCCTATTGAAGTAGCCCCAGGGAAGGACTGACGAGAATCAGTTTCATTGAAAGGGGTTGCCAAGCTTCCAAAAAAATACGAGTTTCCTGAAATCTCAGCAAACATTTTTTCACCCAATCTTGACGATACTTGCAGGTAATGATCAGTACACCAATGCCACTTGGCTCACCAAATTTCGTTCTTCTAGGTTAAACCGTTCCTTTGCAGTAACCCTTTTTATTTTTAGGTTTCACAAAGTTTTCTCCAATATGGATACATGTAGTTGTTACTCTAAATAAAACACGGTATGGGCTAGCTCTTTGAAACTTGGCACAATAATGTAGTTCCAGGGTCTATCGCTATGGTTTGTGTCCTATTGAAGTAGCCCCAAGCAGAGACTGACGAGAATCACATTAATTGAAAGGGGTTGCCAAGCTTCCACAAAACTACGAGTTTCCTGAAATCTCAGCAAACATTTTTTCACCCAATCTTGATGATACTGGCAGGTAATGATCAGTACACCAATACCACTTGGCTCAACAAATTTCGTTCTTCTAGGTTAAACCGTTCCTTTGCAGTAACCGTTTTCATGTTTAGGTTTCACTCTGTTTTCTCCTATATGGATACATGTAGTTGGAACTCTAAATCAACACGGTTTGTGCTAGCTCTTTGAAACTTGGCACAATAATGTAGTTCCAAGTTCCATCGCTATGGTTTGTGTTCTATTGAAGTAACTCCAAGCAGGGACTGATGAGTATCACTTTCATTGAAATGGGTTACCAATCTTCCAAAAAACTACGAGTTTCCTGAAATCTCAGCAAACATTTTTTCACCCAATCTTGATGATATTGGCTGGTAATGATCAGTACACCAATCCCACTTGGCTCACCAAATTTCGTTCTTCTAGGTTAAACCGTTCCTTTGCAGTAACCGTTTTCATGTTTAGGTTTCACTCTGTTTTCTCCTATATGGGTACATGTAGTTGGAAACTCTAAATCAAACACGGTTTGTGCTAGCTCTTTGAAACTTGGCACAATAATGTAGTTCCAGGGTCTATCGCTATGGTTTGTGTCCTATTGAAGTAGCCCCAAGAAGGGACTGACGAGAATCAGTTTCATTGAAAGGGGTTGCCAAGCTTCCAAAAAAATACGAGTTTCCTGAAATCTCAGCAAACATTTTTTCACCCAATCTTGATGATACTTGCAGGTAATGATCAGTACACCAATGCCACTTGGCTCACCAAATTTCGTTCTTCTAGGTTAAACCGTTCCTTTGCAGTAACCGTTTTTATTTTTAGGTTTCACAAAGTTTTCTCCAATATGGATACATGTAGTTTTTACTCTAAATAAAACACGGTTTGTGCTAGCTCTTTGAAACTTGGCACAATAATGTAGTTCCAGGGTCTATCGCTATGGTTTGTGTCCTATTGAAGTAGCCCCAAGCAGAGACTGACGAGAATAACTTTCATTGAAAGGGTTTGCCAAGCTTCTAAAAAACTACGAGTTTCCTGAAATCTCAGCAACCATTTTTTCGCCCCATCTTGATGATACTGGCAGGTAATGATCAGTACAACAATCCCACTTGGCTCAACAAATTTCGTTATTCTAGGTTAAACCGTTCCTTTGCAGTAACCGTTTTCATGTTTAGGTTTCACTCTGTTTTCTCCTATATGGATACATGTAGTTGGAACTCTAAATCAACACGGTTTGTGCTAGCTCTTTGAAACTTGGCACAATAATGTAGTTCCAAGTTCTATCGCTATGGTTTGTGTTCTATTGAAGTAACCCCAAGCAGAGACTGATGAGTATCACTTTCATTGAAAGGGGTTACCAAGCTTCCAAAAAACTACGAGTTTCCTGAAATCTCAGCAAACATTTTTTCACCCAATCTTCATGATATTGGCTGGTAATGATCAGTACACCAATCCCACTTGGTTCACCAAATTCCCTTCTTCTAGGTTAAACCTTTCCTTTGCAGAAACCGTTTTCATGTTTAGCTTTCACTCTGTTTTCTCCTATATGGATACATGTAGTTGGAACTCAAAATCAAACACGGTTTGTGCTAGCTCTTTGAAACTTGGCACAATAATGTAGTTCCAGGTTCTATCGCTATGGTTTGTGTCCTACTGAAGTAGCCCCAAGCAGAGACTGACGAGAATCACTTTAATTTAAAGGGGTTGACAAGCTTCTAAAAAACTACGAGTTTCCTGAAATCTCAGCAACCATTTTTTCACCCAATCCTGATGATACTGGCAGGTAATGATCAGTACACCAATCCCACTTGGCTCACCAAATTTCGTTCTTCTAGGTTAAACTGTTCCTTTGCAGTAACCGTTTTCATGTTTAGGTTTCACTCTGTTTTCTCCTATATGGATACATGTAGTTGGAACTCTAATCAAACACGGTTTGTGCTAGCTCTTTGAAACTTGGCACAATAATGTAGTTCCAAGTTCTATCGGTATGGTTTGTGTCGTATTGAAGTAGCCCCAATCAGAGATTGAGGAGAATCACTTTCATTGAAAGGGTTTGCCAAGCTACCATAAAACTACGAGTTTCCTGAAATCTCAGCAAACATTTTTTCACCCAATCTTGATGATACTTGCAGGTAATGATCAGTACACCAATCCCACTTGGCTCACCAAATTTCGTTCTTCTAGGTTAAACCATTCGTTTGCAGTAACCGTTATCATGTTTAGGTTTCACTCTGTTTTCTCCTATATGGATACATGTAGTTGGAACTCTAAATCAAACACGGTTTGTGCTAGCTCTTTGAAACTTGGCACAATAATATAGTTCAAGGGTCTATCGCTATGGTTGTGTCCTATTGAAGTAGCCCCAAGCAGAGACTGACGAGAATCACTTTCATTGAAAGGGGTTGCCAAGCTTCCATAAAACTACGAGTTTCCTGAAATCTCAGCAAACATTTTTTCACCCAATCTTGATGATACTGGCAGGTAATGATCAGTACACCAATCCCACTTGGCTCACCAAATTTCGTTCTTCTAGGTTAAACCGTTCCTTTGCCGTAACCGTTTTCATGTTTAGGTTTCACAAAGTTTTCTCCTATATGGATACATGTATTTGGAACTCTCAATAAAACACGGTTTGTGCTAGCTCTTTGAAACTTGGCACAATAATGTAGTTCCAAGTTCTATCGCTATGGTTTGTGTCTTATTGAAGTAGCCCCAAGCAGAGACTGACGAGAATCACTTTCATTGAATGGGGTTGCCAAGCTTCAAAAAAAATACGAGTTTCCTGAAATCTCAGCAAACATTTTTTCACCCAATCTTGATGATACTTGCAGGTAATGATCCGTACACCAGTCCCACTTGGCTCACCAAATTTCTTTCTTCTAGGTTAAACCGTTCATTTGCAGTAACCGTTTTCATGTTTAGGTTTCACTCTGTTTTCTTTTATATGGATACATGTAGTTGGAACTCTAAATCAAACACGGTTTGTGCTAGCTCTTTGAAAGTTGGCACAATAATGTAGTTCCAAGTTCTATCGCTATGGTTTGTGTCCTATTGAAGAAGCCATAGCAGAGACTGACGAGAATCACTTCCATTGAAAGGGGTTGCCAATCTTCCAAGAATCTACGAGTTTCCTGAAATCTCAGCAAACATTTTTTCACCCAATCTTGATGATACTTGCAGGTAATGATCAGTTCACCAATCCCACTTGGCTCAACAAATTTCGTTCTTCTAGGTTAAACCGTTCCTTTGCAGTAACCGTTTTCATGTTTAGGTTTCACTCTGTTTTCTCCTATATGGGTACATGTAGTTGGAACTCTAAATCAAACACGGTTTGTGCTAGCTCTTTGAAACTTGGCACAATAATGTACCTCCAGGGTCTATCGCTATGGGTTTGTGTCCTATTGAAGTAGCCCCAAAAGGGACTGACGAGAATCACTTTCATTGATAGGGGTTGCCAAGCTTCTAAAAAACTACGAGTTTCCTGAAATCTCAGCAACCATTTTTTCGCCCAATCTTGATGATACTAGCAGGTAATGATCAGTACACCAATCCCACTTGGCTCAACAAATTTCGTTCTTCTAGGTTAACCGTTCCTTTGCAGGAACGGTTTTCATGTTTAGGTTTCACTCTGTTTTCTCCTATATGGGTACATGTAGTTGGAACTCGAAATCAAACACGGTTTGTGCTAGCTCTTTGAAACTTGGCACAATAATGTAGTTCCAGGTTCTATCGATATGGTTTGTGTCTTATTGAAGTAGCCCCAAGCAGAGACTGACGAGAATCACTTTCATTGAAAGTGGTTGCCAAGCTTCCATAAAAGTACGAATTTCTGACATCTCAGCAAACATTTTTTCACCCAATCTTGATGATACTTGCAGGTAATGATCAGTACAGCATTCCCACTTGGCTCACCAAATGTCGTTCTTCTAGGTTAAACCGTTCCTTTGCAGTAACCGTTTTCATGTTTAGGTTTCACTCTGTTTTCTCCTATATGGATACATGTAGTTGGAACTCTAAATCAAACACGGTTTGTGCTAGCTCTTTGAAACTTGGCACAATAATGTAGTTCCAAGTTCTATCGCTATGGTTTGTGTTCTATTGAAGTAACCCGAAGCAGAGACTGATGAGAATCACTTTCATTGAAAGGGGTTACGAAGCTTCCAAAAAACTACGAGTTTCCTGAAATCTCAGCAAACATTTTTTCACCCAATCTTGATGATATTGGCTGGTAATGATCAGTACACCAATCCCACTTGGCTCAACAAATTTCGTTCTTCTAGGTTAAACCATTACTTTGCAGTAACCGTTTTCATATTTAGGTTTCACTCTGTTTTCTCCTATATGGATACATGTAGTTTGAACTCTAAATCAAACATGGTTTGTGCTAGCTCTTTGAATCTTGGCACAATAATGTAGTTCCAGGGTCTATCACTATGGTTTGTGTCCTATTGAAGTAGCCCCAAGCAGAGACTGACGAGAATCACTTTAATTGAAAGGGGTTGCCAAGCTTCCACAAAACTACGAGTTTCCTGAAATCTCAGCAAACATTTTTTCACCCAATCTTGATGATACTGGCAGGTAATGATCAGTACACCAATACCACTTGGCTCAACAAATTTCGTTTCTTCTAGGTTAAACCGTTCCTTTGCAGTAACCGTTTTCATGTTTAGGTTTCACTCTGTTTTCTCCTATATGGATACATGTAGTTGGAACTCTAAATCAAACACGGTTTGTGCTAGCTCTTTGAAACTTGGCACAATAATGTAGTTCCAAGTTCCATCGCTATGGTTTGTGTTCTATTGAAGTAACTCCAAGCAGGGACTGATGAGTATCACTTTCATTGAAATGGGTTACCAATCTTCCAAAAAACTACGAGTTTCCTGAAATCTCAGCAAACATTTTTTCACCCAATCTTGATGATATTGGCTGGTAATGATCAGTACACCAATCCCACTTGGCTCACCAAATTTCGTTCTTCTAGGTTAAACCGTTCCTTTGCAGTAACCGTTTTCATGTTTAGGTTTCACTCTGTTTTCTCCTATATGGGTACATGTAGTTGGAACTCTAAATCAAACACGGTTTGTGCTAGCTCTTTGAAACTTGGCACAATAATGTAGTTCCAGGGTCTATCGCTATGGTTTGTGTCCTATTGAAGTAGCCCCAAGAAGGGACTGACGAGAATCAGTTTCATTGAAAGGGGTTGCCAAGCTTCCAAAAAAATACGAGTTTCCTGAAATCTCAGCAAACATTTTTTCACCCAATCTTGATGATACTTGCAGGTAATGATCAGTACACCAATGCCACTTGGCTCACCAAATTTCGTTCTTCTAGGTTAAACCGTTCCTTTGCAGTAACCGTTTTTATTTTTAGGTTTCACAAAGTTTTCTCCAATATGGATACATGTAGTTTTTACTCTAAATAAAACACGGTTTGTGCTAGCTCTTTGAAACT
This sequence comes from Urocitellus parryii, assembly GCF_045843805.1. NCBI lineage: Eukaryota > Metazoa > Chordata > Mammalia > Rodentia > Sciuridae > Urocitellus > Urocitellus parryii. The sequence goes on from NW_027553690.1 coordinate 31,404, forward strand.
TGGCACAATAATGTAGTTCCAGGGTCTATCGCTATGGTTTGTGTCCTATTGAAGTAGCCCCAAAGCAGAGACTGACGAGAATAACTTTCATTGAAAGGGTTTGCCAAGCTTCTAAAAAACTACGAGTTTCCTGAAATCTCAGCAACCATTTTTTCGCCCCATCTTGATGATACTGGCAGGTAATGATCAGTACAACAATCCCACTTGGCTCAACAAATTTCGTTATTCTAGGTTAAACCGTTCCTTTGCAGTAACCGTTTTCATGTTTAGGTTTCACTCTGTTTTCTCCTATATGGATACATGTAGTTGGAACTCTAAATCAAACACGGTTTGTGCTAGCTCTTTGAAACTTGGCACAATAATGTAGTTCCAAGTTCTATCGCTATGGTTTGTGTTCTATTGAAGTAACCCCAAGCAGAGACTGATGAGTATCACTTTCATTGAAAGGGGTTACCAAGCTTCCAAAAAACTACGAGTTTCCTGAAATCTCAGCAAACATTTTTTCACCCAATCTTCATGATATTGGCTGGTAATGATCAGTACACCAATCCCACTTGGTTCACCAAATTCCCTTCTTCTAGGTTAAACCTTTCCTTTGCAGAAACCGTTTTCATGTTTAGCTTTCACTCTGTTTTCTCCTATATGGATACATGTAGTTGGAACTCAAAATCAAACACGGTTTGTGCTAGCTCTTTGAAACTTGGCACAATAATGTAGTTCCAGGTTCTATCGCTATGGTTTGTGTCCTACTGAAGTAGCCCCAAGCAGAGACTGACGAGAATCACTTTAATTTAAAGGGGTTGACAAGCTTCTAAAAAACTACGAGTTTCCTGAAATCTCAGCAACCATTTTTTCACCCAATCCTGATGATACTGGCAGGTAATGATCAGTACACCAATCCCACTTGGCTCACCAAATTTCGTTCTTCTAGGTTAAACTGTTCCTTTGCAGTAACCGTTTTCATGTTTAGGTTTCACTCTGTTTTCTCCTATATGGATACATGTAGTTGGAACTCTAAATCAAACACGGGTTTGTGCTAGCTCTTTGAAACTTGGCACAATAATGTAGTTCCAAGTTCTATCGCTATGGTTTGTGTTCTATTGAAGTAACCCCAAGCAGAGACTGATGAGTATCACTTTCATTGAAAGGGGTTACCAAGCTTCCAAAAAACTACGAGTTTCCTGAAATCTCAGCAATCATATTTTCACCCAATCTTCATGATATTGGCTGGTAATGATCAGTACACCAGTCCCACTTGGCTCACCAAATTTCTTTCTTCTAGGTTAAACCGTTCATTTGCAGTAACCGTTTTCATGTTTAGCTTTCACTCTGTTTTCTCCTATATGGATACATGTAGTTGGAACTCTAAATCAAACACGGTTTGTGCCAGCTCTTTGAAACTTGGCACAATAATGTAGTTCCAAGTTCTATCGCTATGGTTTGTGTCGTATTGAAGTAGCCCCAAGCAGAGATTGAGGAGAATCACTTTCATTGAAAGGGTTTCCCAAGCTTCCATAAAACTACGAGTTTCCTGAAATCTCAGCAAACATTTTTTCACCCAATCTTGATGATACTTGCAGGTAATGATCAGTACACCAATCCCACTTGGCTCACCAAATTTCGTTCTTCTAGGTTAAACCATTCGTTTGCAGTAACCGTTATCATGTTTAGGTTTCACTCTGTTTCTCCTATATGGATACATGTAGTTGGAACTCTAAATCAAACACGGTTTGTGCTAGCTCTTTGAAACTTGGCACAATAATATAGTTCAAGGGTCTATCGCTATGGTTTGTGTCCTATTGAAGTAGCCCCACAGCA
>NW_027553691.1:0-33097 GCF_045843805.1 Urocitellus parryii
CTTTTCTCCTATATGGATACATGTAGTTGGAACTCTAAATCAAACACGGTTTGTGCTAGCTCTTTGAAACTTGGCACAATAATGTAGTTCCCAGTTCTATCTCTATGGTTTGTGTCCTATGGAAGTAGCCGTAAGCAGAGACTGACGAGAATCATTTTCATTGAAAGGTGTTGCCAAGCTCCTAAAAACTACGAGTTTCCTGAAATCTCAGCAAACATTTTTTCACCCAATCTTGATGATACTTGCAGGTAATGATCAGTACACCAATCCCACTTGGCTCACCAAATTTCGTTCTTCTAGGTTAAACCGTTCCTTTGCAGTAACCGTTTTCATGTTTAGGTTTCACTCTGTTTTCTCCTATATGGATACATGTAGTTGGAACTCTAAATCAAACACGGTTTGTGCTAGCTCTTTGAAACTTGGCACAATAATGTAGTTCCAAGTTCTATCGCTATGGTTTGTGTCCTTTTGAAGTAGCCCCAAGCAGAGACTGACAAGAATCACATTCATTGGAAGGGGTTGCCAAGCTTCCAAAAAACTACGAGTTTCCTGAAATCTCAGCAAACATTTTTTCACCCAATCTTGATGATACTTGCAGGTAATGATCAGTACACCAATCCCACTTGGCTCACCAAATTTCGTTCTTCTAGGTTAAACCGTTCCTTTGCAGTAACCGTTTTCATGTTTAGGTTTCACTCTGTTTTCTCCTATATGTATACATGTAGTTGGAACTCTAAATCAAACACGGTTTGTGCTAGCTCTGTGAAACTTGGCACAATAATGTAGTTCCAAGTTCTATCGCTATGGTTTGTGTCCTATGGAAGTAGCCCCAAACTGAGACTGACGAGAATCACTTTCATTGAAAGGGGTTGCCAAGCTCCTAAAATCTACGTTTTTCCTGAAATCTCATCAAACATTTTTTCAACAAATCTTGATGATACTGTCAGGTAATGATCAGTACACCAATCCCACTAGGCTCACCAAATTTCGTTCTTCTAGGTTAAACCGTTCCTTTGCAGTAACCATTTTCATGTTTAGGTTTCACTCTGTTTTCTCCTATTTTAATACATGTAGTTGGAACTCTAAATCAAACACGATTTGTGCTAGCCCTTTGAAACTTGGCACAATAATGTAGTTCCAAGTTCTATCTCTATGGTTTCTGTCCTTGGAAGTAGCCGAAAGCAGAGACTGACGAGAATCACTTTCATTGAAAGGTGTTGCCAAGCTTCCAAAAAACTACGAGTTTCCTGAAATCTCAGCAAACATTTTTTCACCCAATCTTGATGATACTTGCAGGTAATGATCAGTACACCAATCCCACTTGGCTCACCAAATTTCGTTCTTCTAGGTTAAACCGTTCCTTTGCAGTAACCGTTTTCATGTTTAGGTTTCACTCTGTTTTCTCCTATATGTATACATGTAGTTGGAACTCTAAATCAAACACGGTTTCTGTTAGCTCTTTGAAACTTGGCACAATAATGTAGTTCCAAGATCTATCGCTATGGTCTGTGTCCTATTGAAGTAGCCCCAAGCAGAGACTGACGAGAATCACATTCATTGAAAGGGGTTGCCAAGCTTCCAAAAAACTACGAATTTCCTGAAATCTCAGCAAACATTTTTTCACCCAATCTTGATGGTACTGGCAGGTAATGATCAGTACACCAATCCCACTTGGCTCACCAAATTTCGTTCTTCTAGGTTAAACCGTTCCTTTGCAGTAACCGTTTTCATGTTTAGGTTTCACTCTGTTTTCTCCTATATGGATACATGTAGTTGTAACTCTAAATCAAACACGGTTTGTGCTAGCTCTTTGAAACTTGGCACAATAATGTAGTTCCAAGTTCTATCGCTATGGTTTGTGTTCTATGGAAGTAGCTCCAAGCAGAGACTGACGAGAATCACTTTCATTGAAAGAGGTTGCCAAGCTTCCAAAAAACTACGAGTTTCATGAAATCTCAGCAAACATTTTTTCACCGAATCTTGATGATTCTTGCAGGTAATGATCAGTACACTAATCCCATTTGGCTGACCAAAGTTCGTTCTTCTAGGTTAAACAGTTCCTTTGCAGTAACCGTTTTCATGTTTAGGTTTCACTCTGTTTTCTCCTATATGGATACATGTAGTTGGAACTCTAAATCAAACACGGTTTCTGTTAGCTCTTTGAAACTTGGCACAATAATGTAGTTCCAAGTTGTATCGCTATGCTTTGTGTCCTATTGAAGTAGCCCCAAGCAGAGACTGACGAGAATCACTTTCATTGAAAGGGGTTGCCAAGCTTCCAAAAAACTACGAGTTTCCTGAAATCTCAGCAAACATTTCTTCACCCAATCTTGATGATACTGGCAGGTAATGATAAGTACACCAATCCAACTTGGTTCACCAAATTTCGTTCTTCTAGGTTAAACCGTTCCTTTGCAGTAACCGTTTTCATGTTTAGGTTTCACTCTGTTTTCTCCTATATGGATACATGTAGTTGGAACTCTAAATCAAACACGGTTTCTGTTAGCTCTTTGAAACTTGGCACAATAATGTAGTTCCAAGTTGTATCGCTATGCTTTGTGTCCTATTGAAGTAGCCCCAAACAGAGACTGACGAGAATCACTTTCATTGAAAGGGATTGCCAAACTCCTAAAAACTAGGAATTTCCTGAAATCTCAGCAAACATTTTTTCACACAATCTTGATGATACTGGCAGGTAATGATAAGTACACCAATCCCACTTGGCTCACCAAATTTCGTTCTTCTAGATTAAACGGTTCCTTTGCAGGAACCGTTTTCATGTTTAGGTTTCACTCTGTTTTCTCCTATATGGATACATGTAGTTGGAACTCTAAATCAAACACGGTTTGTGCTAGCTCTTTGAAACTTGGCACAATAATGTAGTTCCAAGATCTATCGCTATGGTCTGTGTCCTATTGAAGTAGCCCCAAGCAGAGACTGATGAGAATCACATTCATTGAAAGGGGTTGCCAAGCTTCCAAAAAACTACGAATTTCCTGAAATCTCAGCAAACATTTTTTCACCCAATCTTGATGGTACTGGCAGGTAATGATCAGTACACCAATCCCACTTGGCTCACCAAATTTCGTTCTTCTAGGTTAAACCGTTCCTTTGCAGTAACCGTTTTCATGTTTAGGTTTCACTCTGTTTTCTCCTATATGGATACATGTAGTTGTAACTCTAAATCAAACACGGTTTGTGCTAGCTCTTTGAAACTTGGCACAATAATGTAGTTCCAAGTTCTATCGCTGTGGTTTGTGTCCTATTGAAGTAGCCCCAAGCAGAGACTGACAAGAATCACATTCATTGGAAGGGGTTGCCAAGCTTCCAAAAAACTACGAGTTTCCAGAAATCTCAGCTAACATTTTTTCACCCAATCTTGATGATACTTGCAGGTAATGATCAGTACACCAGTCCCACTTGGCTCACCAAATTTCTCTCTTCTAGGTTAAACCGTTCCTTTGCAGTAACCGTTTTCATGTTTAGGTTTCACTCTGTTTTCTCCTATATGGATACATGTATTTGGAACTCTAAATCAAACACGGTTTGTGCTAGCTCTTTGAAACTTGGCACAATAATGTAGTTCCAAGTTCTATCGCTATGGTTTGTGTCCTATGGAAGTAGCCCCAAGCAGAGACTGACGAGAATCACTTTCATTGAAAGAGGTTGCCAAGCTTACAAAAAACTACGAGTTTCCTGAAATCTCAGCAAACATTTTTTCACCGAATCTTGATGATACTTGCAGGTAATGATCAGTACACTAATCCCACTTGGCTCACCAAAGTTCGTTCTTCTAGGATAAACCGTTCCTTTACAGTAACGGTTTTCATGTTTAGGTTTCACTCTGTTTTCTCCTATATGGATACATGTAGTTGGAACTCTAAATCAATCACGGTTTCTGTTAGCTCTTTGAAACTTGGCACAATTATGTAGTTCCAAGTTCTATCGCTATGCTTTGTGTCCTATTGAAGTAGCCCCAAGCAGAGACTGACGAGAATCACTTTCATTGAAAGGGGTTGCCAAGCTTCCAAAAAACTACGAGTTTCCTGGAATCTCAGCAAATATTTTTTCACCCAATCTTGATGGTACTGGCAGGTAATGATCAGTACACTAATCCCACTTGGCTGACCAAAGTTCGTTCTTCTAGGTTAAACCGTTCCTTTGCAGTAACCGTTTTCATGTTTAGGTTTCACTCTGTTTTCTCCTATATGTATACATGTAGTTGGAACTCTAAATCAAACACGGTTTCTGTTAGCTCTTTGAAACTTGGCACAATAATGTAGTTCCAAGATCTATCGCTATGGTCTGTGTCCTATTGAAGTAGCCCCAAGCAGAGACTGACGAGAATCACATTCATTGAAAGGGGTTGCCAAGCTTCCAAAAAACTACGAATTTCCTGAAATCTCAGCAAACATTTTTTCACCCAATCTTGATGGTACTGGCAGGTAATGATCAGTACACCAATCCCACTTGGCTCACCAAATTTCGTTCTTCTAGGTTAAACCGTTCCTTTGCAGTAACCGTTTTCATGTTTAGGTTTCACTCTGTTTTCTCCTATATGGATACATGTAGTTGTAACTCTAAATCAAACACGGTTTGTGCTAGCTCTTTGAAACTTGGCACAATAATGTAGTTCCAAGTTCTATCGCTATGGTTTGTGTTCTATGGAAGTAGCTCCAAGCAGAGACTGACGAGAATCACTTTCATTGAAAGAGGTTGCCAAGCTTCCAAAAAACTACGAGTTTCATGAAATCTCAGCAAACATTTTTTCACCGAATCTTGATGATACTTGCAGGTAATGATCAGTACACTAATCCCATTTGGCTGACCAAAGTTCGTTCTTCTAGGTTAAACAGTTCCTTTGCAGTAACCGTTTTCATGTTTAGGTTTCACTCTGTTTTCTCCTATATGGATACATGTAGTTGGAACTCTAAATCAAACACGGTTTCTGTTAGCTCTTTGAAACTTGGCACAATAATGTAGTTCCAAGTTGTATCGCTATGCTTTGTGTCCTATTGAAGTAGCCCCAAGCAGAGACTGACGAGAATCACTTTCATTGAAAGGGGTTGCCAAGCTTCCAAAAAACTACGAGTTTCCTGAAATCTCAGCAAACATTTCTTCACCCAATCTTGATGATACTGGCAGGTAATGATAAGTACACCAATCCAACTTGGCTCACCAAATTTCGTTCTTCTAGGTTAAACCGTTCCTTTGCAGTAACCGTTTTCATGTTTAGGTTTCACTCTGTTTTCTCCTATATGGATACATGTAGTTGGAACTCTAAATCAAACACGGTTTCTGTTAGCTCTTTGAAACTTGGCACAATAATGTAGTTCCAAGTTGTATCGCTATGCTTTGTGTCCTATTGAAGTAGCCCCAAACAGAGACTGACGAGAATCACTTTCATTGAAAGGGGTTGCCAAACTCCTAAAAACTAGGAATTTCCTGAAATCTCAGCAAACATTTTTTCACACAATCTTGATGATACTGGCAGGTAATGATAAGTACACCAATCCCACTTGGCTCACCAAATTTCGTTCTTCTAGATTAAACGGTTCCTTTGCAGGAACCGTTTTCATGTTTAGGTTTCACTCTGTTTTCTCCTATATGGATACATGTAGTTGGAACACTAAATCAAACACGGTTTGTGCTAGCTCTTTGAAACTTGGCACAATAATGTAGTTCCAAGATCTATCGCTATGGTCTGTGTCCTATTGAAGTAGCCCCAAGCAGAGACTGACGAGAATCACATTCATTGAAAGGGGTTGCCAAGCTTCCAAAAAACTACGAATTTCCTGAAATCTCAGCAAACATTTTTTCACCCAATCTTGATGGTACTGGCAGGTAATGATCAGTACACCAATCCCACTTGGCTCACCAAATTTCGTTCTTCTAGGTTAAACCGTTCCTTTGCAGGAACCGTTTTCATGTTTAGGTTTCACTCTGTTTTCTCCTATATGGATACATGTAGTTGTAACTCTAAATCAAACACGGTTTGTGCTAGCTCTTTGAAACTTGGCACAATAATGTAGTTCCAAGTTCTATCGCTGTGGTTTGTGTCCTATTGAAGTAGCCCCAAGCAGAGACTGACAAGAATCACATTCATTGGAAGGGGTTGCCAAGCTTCCAAAAAACTACGAGTTTCCAGAAATCTCAGCTAACATTTTTTCACCCAATCTTGATGATACTTGCAGGTAATGATCAGTACACCAGTCCCACTTGGCTCACCAAATTTCTCTCTTCTAGGTTAAACCGTTCCTTTGCAGTAACCGTTTTCATGTTTAGGTTTCACTCTGTTTTCTCCTATATGGATACATGTATTTGGAACTCTAAATCAAACACGGTTTGTGCTAGCTCTTTGAAACTTGGCACAATAATGTAGTTCCAAGTTCTATCGCTATGGTTTGTGTCCTATGGAAGTAGCCCCAAGCAGAGACTGACGAGAATCACTTTCATTGAAAGAGGTTGCCAAGCTTACAAAAAACTACGAGTTTCCTGAAATCTCAGCAAACATTTTTTCACCGAATCTTGATGATACTTGCAGGTAATGATCAGTACACTAATCCCACTTGGCTCACCAAAGTTCGTTCTTCTAGGTTAAACCGTTATTTTGCAGTAACCGTTTTCATATTCAGGTTTCACTCTGTTTTCTCCTATATGGATACATGTAGTTGGAACTCTAAATCAAACACGGTTTGTGCTAGCTCTTTGAAACTTGGCACAATAATGTAGTTCCAAGTTCTATCGCTATGGTTTGTGTCCTATGGAAGTAGCCCCAAGCAGAGACTGACGAGAATCACTTTTATTGAAAGGGGTTGCCAAGCTTCCAAAAAACTACGAGTTTCCTGGAATCTCAGCAAATATTTTTTCACCCAATCTTGATGGTACTGGCAGGTAATGATCAGTACACTAATCCCACTTGGCTGACCAAAGTTCGTTCTTCTAGGTTAAACCGTTCCTTTGCAGTAACCGTTTTCATGTTTAGGTTTCACTCTGTTTTCTCCTATATGTATACATGTAGTTGGAACTCTAAATCAAACACGGTTTCTGTTAGCTCTTTGAAACTTGGCACAATAATGTAGTTCCAAGTTCTATCGCTATGGTTTGTGTCCTATTGAAGTAGCCCCAAGCAGAGACTGACGAGAATCACATTCATTGAGAGGGGTTTCCAAGCTTCCGAAAAACTACGAGTTTCCTGAAATCTCAGCAAACATTTTTTCACCCAATCTTGATGATACTGGCAGGTAATGATAAGTACACCAATCCCACTTGGCTCACCAAATTTCGTTCTTCTAGGTTAAATGGTTCCTTTGCAGGAACCGTTTTCATGTTTAGGTTTCACTCTGTTTTCTCCTATATGGATACATGTAGTTGGAACTCTAAATCAAACACGGTTTGTGCTAGCTCTTTGAAACTTGGCACAATAATGTAGTTCCAAGATCTATCGCTATGGTCTGTGTCCTATTCAAGTAGCCCCAAGCAGAGACTGACGAGAATCACATTCATTGGAAGGGGTTGCCAAGCTTCCAAAAAACTACGAGTTTCCAAAAATCTCAGCTAACATTTTTTCACCCAATCTTGATGATACTTGCAGGTAATGATCAGTACACCAGTCCCACTTGGCTCACCAAATTTCTCTCTTCTAGGTTAAACCGTTCCTTTGCAGTAACCGTTTTCATGTTTAGGTTTCACTCTGTTTTCTCCTATATGGATACATGTATTTGGAACTCTAAATCAAACACGGTTTGTGCTAGCTCTTTGAAACTTGGCACAATAATGTAGTTCCAAGTTCTATCGCTATGGTTTGTGTCCTATGGAAGTAGCCCCAAGCAGAGACTGACGAGAATCACTTTCATTGAAAGGGGTTGCCAAGCTTACAAAATCTACGAGTTTCCTGAAATCTCAGCAAACATTTTTTCACCGAATCTTGATGATACTTGCAGGTAATGATCAGTACACTAAACCCACTTGGCTCACCAAAGTTCGTTCTTCTAGGATAAACCGTTCCTTTACAGTTACCGTTTCATGTTTAGGTTTCACTCTGTTTTCTCCTATACGGATACATGTAGTTGGAACTCTAAATCAAACACGGTTTCTGTTAGCTCTTTGAAACTTGGCACAATAATGTAGTTCCAAGTTCTATCGCTATACTTTGTGGCCTATTGAAGTAGCCCCAAGCAGAGACTGACGAGAATCACTTTCATTGAAAGGGGTTGCCAAGCTTCCAAAAAACTACGAGTTTCCTGGAATCTCAGCAAATATTTTTTCACCCAATCTTGATGGTACTGGCAGGTAATGATCAGTACACTAATCCCACATGGCTCACCAAAGTTCGTTCTTCTAGGTTAAACCGTTCCTTTGCAGTAACCGTTTTCATGTTTAGGTTTCACTCTGTTTTCTCCTATATGGATACATGTAGTTGGAACTCTAAATCAAACACGGTTTCTGTTAGCTCTTTGAAACTTGGCACAATAATGTAGTTCCAAGTTGTATCGCTATGCTTTGTGTCCTATTGAAGTAGCCCCAAGCAGAGACTGACGAGAATCACATTCATTGAAAGGGGTTGCCAAGCTTCCGAAAAACTACGAGTTTCCTGAAATCTCAGCAAACATTTTTTCACCCAATCTTGATGATACTGGCAGGTAATGATAAGTACACCAATCCCACTTGGCTCACCAAATTTCGTTCTTCTAGGTTAAACGGTTCCTTTGCAGGAACCGTTTTCATGTTTAGGTTTCACTCTGTTTTCTCCTATATGGATACATGTAGTTGTAACTCTAAATCAAACACGGTTTGTGCTAGCTCTTTGAAACTTGGCACAATAATGTAGTTCCAAGATCTATCGCTATGGTTTGTGTCCTATTGAAGTAGCCCCAAGCAGAGACTGACGAGAATCACATTCATTGAAAGGGGTTGCCAAGCTTCCAAAAAACTACGAATTTCCTGAAATCTCAGCAAACATTTTTTCACCCAATCTTGATGGTACTGGCAGGTAATGATCAGTACACCAATCCCACTTGGCTCACCAAATTTCGTTCTTCTAGGTTATACCGTTCCTTTGCAGTAACCGTTTTCATGTTTAGGTTTCACTCTGTTTTCTCCTATATGGATACATGTAGTTGTAACTCTAAATCAAACACGGTTTGTGCTAGCTCTTTGAAACTTGGCACAATAATGTAGTTCCAAGTTCTATCGCTGTGGTTTGTGTCCTATTGAAGTAGCCCCAAGCAGAGACTGACGAGAATCACATTCATTGAAAGGGTTTGCCAAGCTTCCAAAAAACTACGAATTTCCTGAAATCTCAGCAAACATTTTTTCACCCAATCTTGATGGTACTGGCAGGTAATGATCAGTACACCAATCCCACTTGGCTCACCAAATTTCGTTCTTCTAGGTTATACCGTTCCTTTGCAGTAACCGTTTTCATGTTTAGGTTTCACTCTGTTTTCTCCTATATGGATACATGTAGTTGTAACTCTAAATCAAACACGGTTTGTGCTAGCTCTTTGAAACTTGGCACAATAATGTAGTTCCAAGTTCTATCGCTGTGGTTTGTGTCCTATTGAAGTAGCCCCAAGCAGAGACTGACGAGAATCACATTCATTGGAAGGGGTTGCCAAGCGTCCAAAAAACTACGAGTTTCCTGAAATCTCAGCAAACATTTTTTCACCCAATCTTGATGATACTAGCAGGTAATGATCAGTACACCAGTCCCACTTGGCTCACCAAATTTCTCTCTTCTAGGTTAAACCGTTACTTTGCAGTAACCGTTTTCATGTTTAGGTTTCACTCTGTTTTCTCCTATATGGATACATGTAGTTGGAACTCTAAATCAAACACGGTTTGTGTTAGCTCTTTGAAACTTGGCACAATAATGTAGTTCCAAGTTCTATCGCTATGGATTGTGTCCTATGGAAGTAGCCCCAAGCAGAGACTGACGAGTATCACTTTCATTGAAAGAGGTTGCCAAGCTTCCAAAAAACTACGAGTTTCCTGAAATCTCAGCAAACATTTTTTCACCGAATCTTGATGATACTTGCAGGTAATGATCAGTACACTAATCCCACTTGGCTCACCAAAGTTCGTTCTTCTAGGTTAAACCGTTCCTTTACAGTAACCGTTTTCATGTTTAGGTTTCACTCTGTTTTCTCCTATACGGATACATGTAGTTGGAACTCTAAATCAAACACGGTTTTTGTTAGCTCTTTGAAACTTGGCACAATAATGTAGTTTCAAGTTCTATCGCTATGCTTTGTGTCCAATGGAAGTAGCTCCAAGCAGAGACTGACATGAATCACTTTCATTGAAAGGGGTTGCCAAGCTTCCAAAAAACTACGAGTTTCCTGAAATCTCAGCAAATATTTAATCACCCAATCTTGATGGTACTGGCAGGTAATGATCAGTACACCAATCCCACTTGGCTCACCAAATTTAGTTCTTCTAGGTTAAACCGTTATTTTGCAGTAACCGTTTTCATATTTAGGTTTCACTCTGTTTTCTCCTATATGGATACATGTAGTTGGAACTCTAAATCAAACACGGTTTGTGCTAGCTCTTTGAAACTTGGCACAATAATGTAGTTCCAAGTTCTATCGCTATGGTTTGTGTCCTATGGAAGTAGCCCCAAGCAGAGAGTGATGAGAATCACATTCATTGAAAGGGGTTGCCAAGCTTCAAAAAAACTACGAGTTTCCTGAAATCTCAGCAAACAATTTTTCACCCAATCTTGATGGTACTGGCAGGTAATGATCAGTATACCAATCCCACTTGGCTCACCAAATTTCGTTCTTCTAGGTTAAACCGTTCCTTTGCAGTAACCGTTTTCATGTTTAGGTTTCACTCTGTTTTCTCCTATATGGATACATGTAGTTGCAACTCTAAATCAAACACGGTTTGTGCTAGCTCTTTGAAACTTGGCACAATAATGTAGTTCCAAGTTCTATCGCTATGGTTTGTGTCCTATGGAAGTAGCCCCAAGCAGAGACTGACGAGAATCACTTTTATTGAAAGGGGTTGCCAAGCTTCCTAAAACCTACGAGTTTCCTGAAATCTCAGCAAACATTTTTTCACCCAATCTTGATGATACTTGCAGGTAATGATCAGTACACCAATCCCACTTGGCTCACCAAATTTCGTTCTTCTAGGTTAAACCGTTCCTTTGCAGTAACCGTTTTCATGTTTAGGTTTCACTCTGTTTTCTCCTATATGGATACATGTAGTTGCAACTCTAAATCAAACACGGTTTGTGCTAGCTCTTTGAAACTTGGCACAATAATGTAGTTCCAAGTTGTATCGCTATGCTTTGTGTCCTATTGAAGTAGCCCCAAGCAGAGACTGACGAGAATCACTTTCATTGAAAGGGGTTGCCAAGCTTCCAAAAAACTACGAGTTTCCTGAAATCTCAGCAAACATTTCTTCACCCAATCTTGATGATACTGGCAGGTAATGATAAGTACACCAATCCAACTTGGCTCACCAAATTTCGTTCTTCTAGGTTAAACCGTTCCTTTGCAGTAACCGTTTTCATGTTTAGGTTTCACTCTGTTTTCTCCTATATGGATACATGTAGTTGGAACTCTAAATCAAACACGGTTTCTGTTAGCTCTTTGAAACTTGTCACAATAATGTAGTTCCAAGTTGTATCGCTATGCTTTGTGTCCTATTGAAGTAGCCCCAAACAGAGACTGACGAGAATCACTTTCATTGAAAGGGGTTGCCAAACTCCTAAAAACTAGGAATTTCCTGAAATCTCAGCAAACATTTTTTCACACAATCTTGATGATACTGGCAGGTAATGATAAGTACACCAATCCCACTTGGCTCACCAAATTTCGTTCTTCTAGATTAAACGGTTCCTTTGCAGGAACCGTTTTCAAGTTTAGGTTTCACTCTGTTTTCTCCTATATGGATACATGTAGTTGGAACTCTAAATCAAACACGGTTTGTGCTAGCTCTTTGAAACTTGGCACAATAATGTAGTTCCAAGTTCTATCGCTATGGTTTGTGTCCTATGGAAGTAGCCCCAAGCAGAGACTGACGAGAATCACTTTCATTGAAAGAGGTTGCCAAGCTTACAAAAAACTACGAGTTTCCTGAAATCTCAGCAAACATATTTTCACCGAATCTTGATGATACTTGCAGGTAATGATCAGTACACTAATCCCACTTGGCTCACCAAAGTTCGTTCTTCTAGGATAAACCGTTCCTTTACAGTAACGGTTTTCATGTTTAGGTTTCACTCTGTTTTCTCCTATACGGATACATGTAGTTGGAACTCTAAATCAATCACGGTTTCTGTTAGCTCTTTGAAACTTGGCACAATTATGTAGTTCCAAGTTCTATCGCTATGCTTTGTGTCCTATTGAAGTAGCCCCAAGCAGAGACTGACGAGAATCACTTTCATTGAAAGGGGTTGCCAAGCTTCCAAAAAACTACGAGTTTCCTGGAATCTCAGCAAATATTTTTTCACCCAATCTTGATGGTACTGGCAGGTAATGATCAGTACACTAATCCCACTTGGCTGACCAAAGTTCGTTCTTCTAGGTTAAACCGTTCCTTTGCAGTAACCGTTTTCATGTTTAGGTTTCTCTCTGTTTTCTCCTATATGTATACATGTAGTTGGAACTCTAAATCAAACACGGTTTCTGTTAGCTCTTTGAAACTTGGCACAATAATGTAGTTCCAAGATCTATCGCTATGGTCTGTGTCCTATTGAAGTAGCCCCAAGCAGAGACTGACGAGAATCACATTCATTGAAAGGGGTTGCCAAGCTTCCAAAAAACTACGAATTTCCTGAAATCTCAGCAAACATTTTTTCACCCAATCCTTGATGATACTGGAAGGTAATGATAAGTACACCAATCCAACTTGGCTCACCAAATTTCGTTCTTCTAGGTTAAACCGTTCCTTTGCAGTAACCGTTTTCATGTTTAGGTTTCACTCTGTTTTCTCCTATATGGATACATGTAGTTGGAAGTCTAAATCAAACACGGTTTCTGTTAGCTCTTTGAAACTTGGCACAATAATGTAGTTCCAAGTTCTATCGCTATGGTTTGTGTCCTATTGTAGTAGCCCCAAGCAGAGACTGACGAGAATCACATTCATTGAAAGGGTTTCCAAGCTTCCGAAAAACTACGAGTTTCCTGAAATCTCAGCAAACATTTTTTCACCCAATCTTGATGATACTGGCAGGTAATGATAAGTACACCAATCCCACTTGGCTCACCAAATTTCGTTCTTCTAGATTAAATGGTTCCTTTGCAGGAACCGTTTTCATGTTTAGGTTTCACTCTGTTTTCTCCTATATGGATACATGTAGTTGGAACTCTAAATCAAACACGGTTTGTGCTAGCTCTTTGAAACTTGGCACAATAATGTAGTTCCAAGATCTATCGCTATGGTCTGTGTCCTATTGAAGTAGCCCCAAGCAGAGACTGACGAGAATCACATTCATTGAAAGGGGTTGCCAAGCTTCCAAAAAACTACGAATTTCCTGAAATCTCAGCAAACATTTTTTCACCCAATCTTGATGGTACTGGCAGGTAATGATCAGTACACCATTCCCACTTGGCTCACCAAATTTCGTTCTTCTAGGTTAAACCGTTCCTTTGCAGTAACCGTTTTCATGTTTAGGTTTCACTCTGTTTTCTCCTATATGGATACATGTAGTTGTAACTCTAAATCAAACACGGTTTGTGCTAGCTCTTTGAAACTTGGCACAATAATGTAGTTCCAAGTTCTATCGCTGTGGTTTGTGTCCTATTGAAGTAGCCCCAAGCAGAGACTGACGAGAATCACATTCATTGGAAGGGGTTGCCAAGCTTCCAAAAAACTACGAGTTTCCAGAAATCTCAGCTAACATTTTTTCACCCAATCTTGATGATACTTGCAGGTAATGATCAGTACACCAGTCCCACTTGGCTCACCAAATTTCTCTCTTCTAGGTTAAACCGTTCCTTTGCAGTAACCGTTTTCATGTTTAGGTTTCACTCTGTTTTCTCCTATATGGATACATGTATTTGGAACTCTAAATCAAACACGGTTTGTGCTAGCTCTTTGAAACTTGGCACAATAATGTAGTTCCAAGTTCTATCGCTATGGTTTGTGTCCTATGGAAGTAGCCCCAAGCAGAGACTGACGAGAATCACTTTCATTGAAAGAGGTTGCCAAGCTTACAAAAAACTACGAGTTTCCTGAAATCTCAGCAAACATTTTTTCACCGAATCTTGATGATACTTGCAGGTAATGATCAGTACACTAATCCCACTTGGCTCACCAAAGTTCGTTCTTCTAGGATAAACCGTTCCTTTACAGTAACCGTTTTCATGTTTAGGTTTCACTCTGTTTTCTCCTATACGGATACATGTAGTTGGAACTCTAAATCAAACACGGTTTCTGTTAGCTCTTTGAAACTTGGCACAATTATGTAGTTCCAAGTTCTATCGCTATGCTTTGTGTCCTATTGAAGTAGCCCCAAGCAGAGACTGACGAGAATCACTTTCATTGAAAGGGGTTGCCAAGCTTCCAAAAAACTACGAATTTCCTGAAATCTCAGCAAACATTTTTTCACCCAATCTTGATGGTACTGGCAGGTAATGATCAGTACACCAATCCCACTTGGCTCACCAAATTTCGTTCTTCTAGGTTATACCGTTCCTTTGCAGTAACCGTTTTCATGTTTAGTTTTCACTCTGTTTTCTCCTATATGGATACATGTAGTTGTAACTCTAAATCAAACACGGTTTGTGCTAGCTCTTTGAAACTTGGCACAATAATGTAGTTCCAAGTTCTATCGCTGTGGTTTGTGTCCTATTGAAGTAGCCCCAAGCAGAGACTGACGAGAATCACATTCATTGGAAGGGGTTGCCAAGCTTCCAAAAAACTACGAGTTTCCTGAAATCTCAGCAAACATTTTTTCACCCAATCTTGATGATACTAGCAGGTAATGATCAGTACACCCAGTCCCACTTGGCTCACCAAATTTCTCTCTTCTAGGTTAAACCGTTATTTTGCAGTAACCGTTTTCATATTTAGGTTTCACTCTGTTTTCTCCTATATGGATACATGTAGTTGGAACTCTAAATCAAACACGGTTTCTGTTAGCTCTTTGAAACTTGGCACAATAATGTAGTTTCAAGTTCTATCGCTATGCTTTGTGTCCAATGGAAGTAGCCCCAAGCAGATACTGACGAGAATCACTTTCATTGAAAGGGGTTGCCAAGCTTCCAAAAAAACTACGAGTTTCCTGAAATCTCAGCAAATATTTTATCACCCAATCTTGATGGTACTGGCAGGTAATGATCAGTACACCAATCCCACTTGGCTCACCAATTTAGTTCTTCTAGGTTAAACCGTTATTTTGCAGTAACCGTTTTCATATTTAGGTTTCACTCTGTTTTCTCCTATATGGATACATGTAGTTGGAACTCTAAATCAAACACGGTTTGTGCTAGCTCTTTGAAACTTGGCACAATAATGTAGTTCCAAGTTCTATCGCTATGGTTTGTGTCCTATGGAAGTAGCCCCAAGCAGAGACTGACGAGAATCACTTTTATTGAAAGGGGTTGCCAAGCTTCCAAAAAACTACGAGTTTCCTGAAATCTCAGCAAACATTTTTTCACCCAATCTTGATGATACTTGCAGGTAATGATCAGTACACTAATCCCACTTGGCTGACGAAAGTTCGTTCTTCTAGGTTAAACCGTTCCTTTGCAGTAACCGTTTTCATGTTTAGGTTTCACTCTGTTTTCTCCTATATGGATACATGTAGTTGGAACTCTAAATCAAACACGGTTTCTGTTAGCTCTTTGAAACTTGGCACAATAATGTAGTTCCAAGTTCTATCGCTATGCTTTGTGTCCTATTGAAGTAGCCCCAAGCAGAGACTGACGAGAATCACATTCATTGGAAGGGGTTGCCAAGCTTCCAAAAAACTACGAGTTTCCTGAAATCTCAGCAAACATTTTTTCACCCAATCTTGATGATACTTGCAGGTAATGATCAGTACACCAGTCCCACTAGGCTCACCAAGTTTCTCTCTTCTAGGTTAAACCGTTCCTTTGCAGTAACCGTTTTCATGTTTAGATTTCACTCTGTTTTCTCCTATATGGATACATGTAGTTGGAACTCTAAATCAAACACGGTTTGTGCTAGCTCTTTGAAACTTGGCAAAATAATGTAGTTCCAAGTTCTATCGCTATGGTTTGTGTCCTATGGAAGGAGCCCCAAGCAGAGACTGACGAGAATCACTTTCATTGAAAGAGGTTGCCAAGCTTCCAAAAAACTACGAGTTTCCTGAAATCTCAGCAAACATTTTTTCACCGAATCTTGATGATACTTGCAGGTTATGATCAGTACACTAATCCCACTTGGCTCACCAAAGTTCGTTCTTCTAGGATAAACCGTTCCTTTACACTAACCGTTTTCATGTTTAGGTTTCACTCTGTTTTCTCCTATACGGATACATGTAGTTGGAACTCTAAATCAAACACGGTTTCTGTTAGCTCTTTGAAACTTGGCACAATAATGTAGTTCCAAGTTCTATCGCTATGCTTTGTGTCCTATTGAAGTAGCCCCAAGCAGAGACTGACGAGAATCACTTTCATTGAAAGGGGTTGCCAAGCTTCCAAAAAACTACGAGTATACTGAAATCTCAGCAAATATTTTATCACCCAATCTTGATGGTACTGGCAGGTAATGATCAGTACACCAATCCCACTTGGCTCACCAAATTTAGTTCTTCTAGGTTAAACCGTTACTTTGCAGTAACCGTTTTCATATTTAGGTTTCACTCTGTTTTCTCCTATATGGATACATGTAGTTGGAACTCTAAATCAAACACGGTTTGTGCTAGCTCTTTGAAACTTGGCACAATAATGTAGTTCCAAGTTCTATCGCTATGGTTTGTGTCCTATGGAAGTAGCCCCAAGCAGAGACTGACGAGAATCACTTTTATTGAAAGGGGTTGCCAAGCTTCCAAAAAACTACGAGTTTCCTGAAATCTCAGCAAACATTTTTTCACCCAATCTTGATGATACTTGCAGGTAATGATCAGTACACTAATCCCACTTGGCTGACCAAAGTTCGTTCTTCTAGGTTAAACCGTTCCTTTGCAGTAACCGTTTTCATGTTTAGGTTTCACTCTGTTTTCTCCTATATGGTTACATGTAGTTGGAACTCTAAATCAAACACGGTTTCTGTTAGCTCTTTGAAACTTGGCACAATAATGTAGTTCCAAGTTCTATCGCTATGGTTTGTGTCCTATGGAAGTAGCCCCAAGCAGAGACTGACGAGAATCACATTCATTGGAAGGGGTTGCCAAGCTTCCAAAAAACTACGAGTTTCCTGAAATCTCAGCAAACATTTTTTCACCCAATCTTGATGATACTTGCAGGTAATGATCAGTACACCAGTCCCACTTTTCTCACCAAGTTTCTCTCTTCTAGGTTAAACCGTTACTTTGCAGTAACCGTTTTCATGTTTAGATTTCACTGTTTTCTCCTATATGGATACATGTAGTTGGAACTCTAAATCAAACACGGTTTGTGCTAGCTCTTTGAAACTTGGCACAATAATGTAGTTCCAAGTTCTATCGCTATGGTTTGTGTCCTATGGAAGTAGCCCCAAGCAGAGACTGACGAGAATCACTTTCATTGAAAGAGGTTGCCAAGCTTCCAAAAAACTACGAGTTTCCTGAAATCTCAGCAAACATTTTTTCACCGAATCTTGATGATACTTGCAGGTTATGATCAGTACACTAATCCCACTTGGCTCACCAAAGTTCGTTCTTCTAGGATAAACCGTTCCTTTACACTAACCGTTTTCATGTTTAGGTTTCACTCTGTTTTCTCCTATACGGATACATGTAGTTGGAACTCTAAATCAAACACGGTTTCTGTTAGCTCTTTGAAACTTGGCACAATAATGTAGTTCCATGTTCTATCGCTATGCTTTGTGTCCTATTGAAGTAGCCCCAAGCAGAGACTGACGAGAATCACTTTCATTGAAAGGGGTTGCCAAGCTTCCAAAAAACTACGAGTATACTGAAATCTCAGCAAATATTTTATCACCCAATCTTGATGGTACTGGCAGGTAATGATCAGTACACCAATCCCACTTGGCTCACCAAATTTCGTTCTTCTAGGTTAAACCGTTATTTTGCAGTAACAGTTTTCATATTTAGGTTTCACTCTGTTTTCTCCTATATGGATACATGTAGATGGAACTCTAAATCAAACACGGTTTGTGCTAGCTCTTTGAAACTTGGCACAATAATGTAGTTCCAAGTTCTATCGCTATGCTTTGTGTCCTATTGAAGTAGCCCCAAGCTGAGACTGACGAGAATCACATTCATTGGAAGAGGTTGCAAAGCTTCCAAAATCTACGAGTTTCCTGAAATCTCAGCAAACATTTTTTCACCCTATCTTGATGATACTTGCAGGTAATGATCAGTACACCAGTCCCACTTGGCTCACCAAATTTCGTTCTTCTAGGTTACACCGTTACTTTGTAGTAACCGTTTTCATGTTTAGGTTTCACTCTGTTTTCTCCTATATGGATACATGTAGTTGGAACTCTAAATCAAACACGGTTTGTGCTAGCTCTTTGAAACTTGGCACAATAATGTAGTTCCAAGTTCTATCGCTATGGTTTGTGTCCTATTGAAGTAGCCCCAAGCAGAGACTTGTGGTGAGCCGTTTCTGTGAATTGTGGCCGCCATTACAAGATGGCGCTTGTTTCCCCTGTAGTCTGTGACAAACAACTCCTTATCAGAATGAGTTGGCACGCTGTGACTTGGCACCCTATGAGAAAAGTCCACGTGGCAGCTTCGCATTGGGGCTTGAGGTGCTTTATTAAGGCTGGGAGGGGCATCCGGGGGAGAAGAAGAAAAAGTATCAAGGACCTGAATAAACTGCTGAGAGAAGATTCCCGAGTTGCGTCTTCCTTGCGGGCAAGGGGTCGCGACAAGTGGCGCCGAGACCCGGGAACCAGAACTTTCAGTCAGTCAGGGGTGGTGCACCGGTTAGTCCCAGGTAAGTGGGATCTGCGATGAAAGCAGGGATAGTCCCAGTAAGTGGGATCCGCGTCCAAAGCGGGGTCAGCTCCTCTACAAAGAAAGAGAGAGCCCTCATATTTATTGCAGCTGCACTGTGTACTTTCACTTTTGTTTTCTGTGTTTCTTTTGTTGTGTCATCTCGTTTTTGTTTTTTGTGGTATCTCTTGTTGGTTTTTTGTGCGTCTTTTGTTGTTGTGTCATGGGTGTCGCATCTTCAAGTCCGCTTCTCCTGGCCCTAGATGACCTGTTACGTTCCAAGGGCCTGGAAGTGAAACGTAGTACTTTAGAGAGATTTTTACAGAAGACAGATATTGCTGCGCCGTGGTTTGCATTTTCGGGCAGCCTTACTATACCTAGTTGGGACAAATTAGGGAAAGATCTGGATTTCACTTACAAACAAGGAACTTTAAGGGGCAGTACCATTCCGCTTTGGAAATTAGTGGGGGGGTGTATAATGGATGGTAAATGCCAGAAAGCTGTGAGCGAGGGCCAGGCTGTTCTTGAGCAATTGCATGAAGAAAAATCAGAGGGGTCACATAGCGAGGTAGCAGAAAGTCTTAGGAGTAAGAGTGGTAAACAGATAAGGGAGTCTGAAGTTAAACAGAGGAGAAGGCTCTATCCGGACTTGACTGAGTTAAAAACTCCCAAGGACACAAGTAGCTCGGAGAGTTCTGAGGAATTAGATCCACCCTAGCCGCTCTCAACCCCACCTTCTCATCTTCCCCCTCCCTATCAGGCCCACAGAAAAGTCTTAATTGACCTTCTCCAGAATATTCACCATGGCTTATTTTAGGACTTTCATCAAAAGAATCTCTACAAAAAGGTTTAATGTAGATAAATTTCCTATTTTCATGTTACCATGTTTTATTTGGCTACTGTCTGAAAAAATCAGCATTCCAGGCACTGGACACTCCCTTACTAGTTTTTCACAAAAATATGTAACAAGGCCTCTGGCCTTGAGCTGGGCTTCACAGTGCTGACTACATTTCTAAGATAAGGGAGTTACTAACTGGGCTCCATGGTAACAGCTGGCAGGAGGAAGAATTGGAAAGGGAGATAGAGGAACTGGAGGGTCGATTGAAAAAGTCAAGATTTAAAGCACCTACAGCCCCGATCGCTGTCACGCTCCCTCCTTATAACCCCGATTGGGACAAGGACAACCCCAGAAGGCTGGGGGGTGTTCAGTGGCAGCCTAAGACGGCCCAAACTTCCCAGTAATTGAAAACTTGGATGCCGATGGACAGCCGGCCAGAGTACATGTTCCTTTAGCCTTTAAGGATATTAAACAACTAAAGGAGGCAGTTACTAATTACGGATCCCATGCCCCCTTTACATT
Source organism: Urocitellus parryii (assembly GCF_045843805.1). Lineage (NCBI taxonomy): Eukaryota > Metazoa > Chordata > Mammalia > Rodentia > Sciuridae > Urocitellus > Urocitellus parryii. Next base: position 20,391 of record NW_027553691.1, read on the forward strand.
GACTCTCTTCGAGTCTTTCTCTGCCAATCAGCTGACACCTAGTGACTGGCAACAGCTTTGCATGGCTGTGTTGTCCGGAGGGGATTTTTTGTTGTGGAAAAGAGAAAATCAAGAGAGGTGTCGCGAGCTAGCCCGAGTCAATCAGGACGCCGGCTTCCCACGGCATAACCTTGAAATGTTAACAGGCTTGGGACAATATGCTATCATAAATCAACAAATTAATTATAATCCTGGGGTCTATGCTCAGATAGCTACAGCAGCCATTTAGGCTTGGAAGGCTCTACCTATTTCAAATGCTAAAACAAAAATTTCAAAAATTGCTCAAGGACCCTCTGAGCCTTATTCTGACTTCCTTGCCTGATTGATACAGGTAGCAGAAAAAATATTCCCTAACTTGGAACAAGCCATGCCGGTCATTAAGCAATTGGCTCTTAAATATGCAAATTCCTATTGCCAAAATGCCATTAAATCTACCAGAGCAAAGAGTGTTGATGACATGATTCGAGCTTGTAAGGATATTGATGGAGCTCATATTACAGGACAGGTTCTGGCCGCTGCCCTCAAAACGGAAACAGGGGCCCGACCCGGGCCCCGGAAGCCTAGGTGTATGGGGCAATCCAGGGACGGAATGGTACCCCGGGGAGTGGGCGACTTCGTCATCTCCCACGGACCAACCCCTTTCTATCTGTAGACTCCCTAGGGGAATGCCAGGAAGTACAGGATGTACAACTGCAACCGCAGGTCGCAGAGACAGAACAAGCTGCTACCGCAGTAAGATCTTGGCCAGGCGGGGGAAAATGCAGACAAAATCAAACAAAATACAATCGGCTAAGAAAACTTGGAGAACTTTTGCCCTGAAAATGGGCACCAGACTCCATGTTGTTTGCATCACCATGGTAACCATGGGGTGCCTGGCCGGCATAGCTGCTTCCTCGTCCCACCTCCCACACTTTTGCGGGCTTCTGATTGGTTCTTCCACAGTCACTCAGACAGGACTTCTGGTCCCGCTTTCCAGCCACTAACCTGTACTGCTGTGTTTCAGGTTTCTACCGGAGCTGCTCAGAGCCTGTATTTTTTTTACAACAAAATGCCTACCTGTAAATGCTAATGAAAGATATCTTTTTCAGACAAAATTTAATTCCACAGGTTTCTATGTTACAGTCCTAAATTTAAGCTAGTTCTAAGTTAAATAACCTGACTTTTTCTCTATAGTTGTGTTACTAAATAATGTTCTATTGATGAGAGATATCAAATATGCTTCTTTTTACTTTACTTTTAATTTTAAAGGTTGTGAGGATGCATTTGCTCGCCACAGGAACAAGCCGGCAAAGTTCCTGTGATGACCAAAAAATCCCTATTTTCATTGCTAACTATAAAAATAAAAATGTATACTCAAGGATCTTATTTCAGTTACATCAAGTGACGTCACATAGAAGAGTGCACTCCTAGTTAAAAATAAATTTAAATGGATCCAAATATTTTAAGACCACGTGGTTACATAAAGTTAATACAATTATAAGTTATGTTCTTATTCTTAATATATATATATATATATTTTAGATATTTAGATAACCTATATTTGTTAATCTATAAATTAATTAGCACATGCCTAATTGATTAGTTAATATATATTTGCCTAATTGTTTTTCTTCAACAGAAAACCTATAATTTAAGTTTTATATTTACATTTATCAGATACTCTGTTTTTTCAGTTACAGATATTTGAGATAAATGTGTTTAGTATAAATTTGCTTTTAAGTAAAAATACAATCAAGTAATTTCTAAATCTCAAAGTAGAATTAATCAACACATTTTATCTGGGATTTTGGCTGCTAATCAAAGGATAGAGTTACTTCAAGCTCAAGTTGAGGAATTGTCTGACCTAGTACATTTGGGTTGTATTGATCAACGAGCAAATTTATGCATAACCTCTGTCAGATTTAATAATTCCAGGAATGCTTCCCGCATCATCGGAGAGTACTTGGCCAGAAATTGGTCCATGGTGGCAGAAAATTTGATCCAGTCTCAACTGACTCAGATAGCTGTTTTGAACGACACCCGTGTCATACCAGTGACTTTGGGACAATTCACCCTTTGGATTTCTTCTGCCTTTTCCTTTTTTAAGGAATGGGTGGGAATAGGCATTTTTGATGCAATGTGTTGCTTTGGTATGTTTCTCTGCTTGTGGTTTCTCTGTCGCCTCAAGGCCCGCAGTGCTCACGATAAGGCTATGATCATACAAGCTCTTGCTGCTTTAGAAAACGGCAACTCGCCACAGGTCTGGCTTTCGCATCTTAAACAGTAAACCTTTGACATGGTCGTTGCACCCCAAGTTATTATAACATTGCACTGGGATCGACATGTCTTTCCTCGCTGTTCTCTTAGTGTTGGAAAGCCCTTGCACTCTGCCGGTCTTGCTGCCATTGCACGCAGATGGGTTTCCACACTAGTGCTTCTCTATCGCTTTAAAGTCCGTGCCTTTCTTTCAGGGTGCTGTCAACTTGTTTCTCATTGTACACAGCCACAGTTCAGCCTCAGCTATCCCCCTCCGTCCACCATCGTCACGGTACAGGATGCGAGGCAAGGCACTGCACTTGAGTGATCCTTGGAGTGGACCTCAAGGAGAGCATGTCCTATTGCATGCGGGTTTGACGTCCTTCCTTACCCCACCTTATCCACGCCCCGCCCCACGAAAAAAGGCGTCGGCTGATATGGCCTCGGATCTGGGGAAGGCGCCTCCTTAGGGCTGAGCCATACTATGCAGCCACTTCTGCACAGTGGGATAGGACCTCTACTCTCGCCTGTATTGTCATACAAAAACAAAAAAGGGGGAACTGTGGTGAGCCGTTTCTGTGAACTGTGGCCGCCATTACAAGATGGTGCTGGTTTCCCCTGTAGTCTGTGACAAACAACTCCTTATCAGAATGAGTTGGCACGCTGTGACTTGGCACCCTATGAGAAAAGTCCACGTGGCAGCTTCGCATTGGGGCTTGAGGTGCTTTATTAAGGCTGGGAGGGGCATCCAGGGGATAGAAGAAAAAGTATCAAGGACCTGAATAAACTGCTGAGAGAAGATTCCCGAGTTCCGTCTTCCTTGCGGGCAAGGGGTCGCGACAGAGACTGACGAGAATCACATTCATTGAAAGGGGTTGCCAAGCTTCCAAAAAAGTACGAATTTCATTAAATCTCAGCAAACATTTTTTCACCCAATCTTGATGGTACTGGCAGATAATGATCAGTACACCAATCCCACTTGGCTCACCAAATTTCGTTCTTCTAGGTTAAACCGTTATTTTGCAGTAACCGTTTTCATATTTAGGTTTCAGTCTGTTTTCTCCTATATGGATACATGTAGTTGGAACTCTAAATCAAACCCGGTTTGTGCCAGCTCTTTGAAACTTGGCACAATAATGTAGTTCCAAGTTCTATCGCTATGGTTTGGGTCCTATGGAAGTAGCCCCAAGCAGAGACTGATGAGAATCACTTTCATTGAAAGGGGTTGCCAAGCTTCAAAAAAACTACGAGTTTCCTGAAATCTCAGCAAACAATTTTTCACCCAATCTTGATGATACTGGCAGGTAATGATCAGTACACTAATCCCACTTGGCTCACCAAAGTTCGTTCTTCTAGGTTAAACCGTTCCTTTGCAGTAACCGTTTTCATGTTTAGGTTTCCCTCTGTTTTCTCCTATATGGATACATGTAGTTGGAACTCTAAATCAAACACGGTTTCTGTTAGCTCTTTGAATCTTGGCACAATAATGTAGTTCCAAGTTCTATCGCTATGCTTTGTGTCCTACTGAAGTAGCCCCAAGCAGAGACTGACGAGAATCACTTTCATTGAAAGGGGTTGCCAAGCTTCCAAAAAACTACGAGTTTCCTGAAATCTCAGCAAACATTTTTTCACCCAATCTTGATGATACTTGCAGGTAATGATCAGTACACCAGTCCCACTTGGCTCACCACATTTCGTTCTTCTAGGTTACACCGTTCCTTTGCAGTAACTGTTTCATGTTTAGGTTTCACTCTGTTTTCTCCTATACGGATACATGTAGTTGGAACTCTAAATCAAACACGGTTTCTGTTAGCTCTTTGAAACTTTGCACAATAATGTAGTTCCAAGTTCTATCGCTATGCTTTGTGTCCTATTGAAGTAGCCCCAAGCAGAGACTGACGAGAATCACTTTCATTGAAAGGGGTTGCCAAGCTTCCAAAAAACTACGAGTATACTGAAATCTCAGCAAATATTTTATCACCCAATCTTGATGGTACTGGCAGGTAATGATCAGTACACCAATCCCACTTGGCTCACCAAATTTCGTTCTTCTAGGTTAAACCGTTATTTTGCAGTAACAGTTTTCATATTTAGGTTTCACTCTGTTTTCTCCTATATGGATACATGTAGATGGAACTCTAAATCAAACACGGTTTGTGCTAGCTCTTTGAAACTTGGCACAATAATGTAGTTCCAAGTTCTATCGCTATGCTTTGTGTCCTATTGAAGTAGCCCCAAGCTGAGACTGACGAGAATCACATTCATTGGAAGAGGTTGCAAAGCTTCCAAAATCTACGAGTTTCCTGAAATCTCAGCAAACATTTTTTCACCCTATCTTGATGATACTTGCAGGTAATGATCAGTACACCAGTCCCACTTGGCTCACCAAATTTCGTTCTTCTAGGTTACACCGTTACTTTGTAGTAACCGTTTTCATGTTTAGGTTTCACTCTGTTTTCTCCTATATGGATACATGTAGTTGGAACTCTAAATCAAACACGGTTTGTGCTAGCTCTTTGAAACTTGGCACAATAATGTAGTTCCAAGTTCTATCGCTATGGTTTGTGTCCTATTGAAGTAGCCCCAAGCAGAGACTTGTGGTGAGCCGTTTCTGTGAATTGTGGCCGCCATTACAAGATGGCGCTTGTTTCCCCTGTAGTCTGTGACAAACAACTCCTTATCAGAATGAGTTGGCACGCTGTGACTTGGCACCCTATGAGAAAAGTCCACGTGGCAGCTTCGCATTGGGGGCTTGAGGTGCTTTATTAAGGCTGGAGGGGCATCCGGGGGAGAAGAAGAAAAAGTATCAAGGACCTGAATAAACTGCTGAGAGAAGATTCCCGAGTTGCGTCTTCCTTGCGGGCAAGGGGTCGCGACAAGTGGCGCCGAGACCCGGGAACCAGAACTTTCAGTCAGTCAGGGGTGGTGCACCGGTTAGTCCCAGGTAAGTGGGATCTGCGATGAAAGCAGGGATAGTCCCAGTAAGTGGGATCCGCGTCCAAAGCGGGGTCAGCTCCTCTACAAAGAAAGAGAGAGCCTCATATTTATTGCAGCTGCACTGTGTACTTTCACTTTTTGTTTTCTGTGTTTCTTTTGTTGTGTCATCTCGTTTTTGTTTTTTGTGGTATCTCTTGTTGTTTTTTGTGCGTCTTTTGTTGTTGTGTCATGGGTGTCGCATCTTCAAGTCCGCTTCTCCTGGCCCTAGATGACCTGTTACGTTCCAAGGGCCTGGAAGTGAAACGTAGTACTTTAGAGAGATTTTTACAGAAGACAGATATTGCTGCGCCGTGGTTTGCATTTTCGGGCAGCCTTACTATACCTAGTTGGGACAAATTAGGGAAAGATCTGGATTTCACTTACAAACAAGGAACTTTAAGGGGCAGTACCATTCCGCTTTGGAAATTAGTGGGGGGGTGTATAATGGATGGTAAATGCCAGAAAGCTGTGAGCGAGGGCCAGGCTGTTCTTGAGCAATTGCATGAAGAAAAATCAGAGGGGTCACATAGCGAGGTAGCAGAAAGTCTTAGGAGTAAGAGTGGTAAACAGATAAGGGAGTCTGAAGTTAAACAGAGGAGAAGGCTCTATCCGGACTTGACTGAGTTAAAAACTCCCAAGGACACAAGTAGCTCGGAGAGTTCTGAGGAATTAGATCCACCCTAGCCGCTCTCAACCCCACCTTCTCATCTTCCCCCTCCCTATCAGGCCCACAGAAAAGTCTTAATTGACCTTCTCCAGAATATTCACCATGGCTTATTTTAGGACTTTCATCAAAAGAATCTCTACAAAAAGGTTTAATGTAGATAAATTTCCTATTTTCATGTTACCATGTTTTATTTGGCTACTGTCTTGAAAAAATCAGCATTCCAGGCACTGGACACTCCCTTACTAGTTTTTCACAAAAATATGTAACAAGGCCTCTGGCCTTGAGCTGGGCTTCACAGTGCTGACTACATTTCTAAGATAAGGGAGTTACTAACTGGGCTCCATGGTAACAGCTGGCAGGAGGAAGAATTGGAAAGGGAGATAGAGGAACTGGAGGGTCGATTGAAAAAGTCAAGATTTAAAGCACCTACAGCCCCCGATCGCTGTCACGCTCCCTCCTTATAACCCGATTGGGACAAGGACAACCCCAGAAGGCTGGGGGGTGTTCAGTGGCAGCCTAAGACGGCCCAAACTTCCCAGTAATTGAAAACTTGGATGCCGATGGACAGCCGGCCAGAGTACATGTTCCTTTAGCCTTTAAGGATATTAAACAACTAAAGGAGGCAGTTACTAATTACGGATCCCATGCCCCCTTTACATTGACTCTCTTCGAGTCTTTCTCCTGCCAATCAGCTGACACCTAGTGACTGGACAGCTTTGCATGGCTGTGTTGTCCGGAGGGGATTTTTTGTTGTGGAAAAGAGAAAATCAAGAGAGGTGTCGCGAGCTAGCCCGAGTCAATCAGGACGCCGGCTTCCCACGGCATAACCTTGAAATGTTAACAGGCTTGGGACAATATGCTATCATAAATCAACAAATTAATTATAATCCTGGGGTCTATGCTCAGATAGCTACAGCAGCCATTTAGGCTTGGAAGGCTCTACCTATTTCAAATGCTAAAACAAAAATTTCAAAAATTGCTCAAGGACCCTCTGAGCCTTATTCTGACTTCCTTGCCTGATTGATACAGGTAGCAGAAAAAATATTCCCTAACTTGGAACAAGCCATGCCGGTCATTAAGCAATTGGCTCTTAAATATGCAAATTCCTATTGCCAAAATGCCATTAAATCTACCAGAGCAAAGAGTGTTGATGACATGATTCGAGCTTGTAAGGATATTGATGGAGCTCATATTACAGGACAGGTTCTGGCCGCTGCCCTCAAAACGGAAACAGGGGCCCGACCCGGGCCCCGGAAGCCTAGGTGTATGGGGCAATCCAGGGACGGAATGGTACCCCGGGGAGTGGGCGACTTCGTCATCTCCCACGGACCAACCCCTTTCTATCTGTAGACTCCCTAGGGGAATGCCAGGAAGTACAGGATGTACAACTGCAACCGCAGGTCGCAGAGACAGAACAAGCTGCTACCGCAGTAAGATCTTGGCCAGGCGGGGGAAAATGCAGACAAAATCAAACAAAATACAATCGGCTAAGAAAACTTGGAGAACTTTTGCCCTGAAAATGGGCACCAGACTCCATGTTGTTTGCATCACCATGGTAACCATGGGGTGCCTGGCCGGCATAGCTGCTTCCTCGTCCCACCTCCCACACTTTTGCGGGCTTCTGATTGGTTCTTCCACAGTCACTCAGACAGGACTTCTGGTCCCGCTTTCCAGCCACTAACCTGTACTGCTGTGTTTCAGGTTTCTACCGGAGCTGCTCAGAGCCTGTATTTTTTTTACAACAAAATGCCTACCTGTAAATGCTAATGAAAGATATCTTTTTCAGACAAAATTTAATTCCACAGGTTTCTATGTTACAGTCCTAAATTTAAGCTAGTTCTAAGTTAAATAACCTGACTTTTTCTCTATAGTTGTGTTACTAAATAATGTTCTATTGATGAGAGATATCAAATATGCTTCTTTTTACTTTACTTTTAATTTTAAAGGTTGTGAGGATGCATTTGCTCGCCACAGGAACAAGCCGGCAAAGTTCCTGTGATGACCAAAAAATCCCTATTTTCATTGCTAACTATAAAAATAAAAATGTATACTCAAGGATCTTATTTCAGTTACATCAAGTGACGTCACATAGAAGAGTGCACTCCTAGTTAAAAATAAATTTAAATGGATCCAAATATTTTAAGACCACGTGGTTACATAAAGTTAATACAATTATAAGTTATGTTCTTATTCTTAATATATATATATATATATTTTAGATATTTAGATAACCTATATTTGTTAATCTATAAATTAATTAGCACATGCCTAATTGATTAGTTAATATATATTTGCCTAATTGTTTTTCTTCAACAGAAAACCTATAATTTAAGTTTTATATTTACATTTATCAGATACTCTGTTTTTTCAGTTACAGATATTTGAGATAAATGTGTTTAGTATAAATTTGCTTTTAAGTAAAAATACAATCAAGTAATTTCTAAATCTCAAAGTAGAATTAATCAACACATTTTATCTGGGATTTTGGCTGCTAATCAAAGGATAGAGTTACTTCAAGCTCAAGTTGAGGAATTGTCTGACCTAGTACATTTGGGTTGTATTGATCAACGAGCAAATTTATGCATAACCTCTGTCAGATTTAATAATTCCAGGAATGCTTCCCGCATCATCGGAGAGTACTTGGCCAGAAATTGGTCCATGGTGGCAGAAAATTTGATCCAGTCTCAACTGACTCAGATAGCTGTTTTGAACGACACCCGTGTCATACCGGTGACTTTGGGACAATTCACCCTTTGGATTTCTTCTGCCTTTTCCTTTTTTAAGGAATGGGTGGGAATAGGCATTTTTGATGCAATGTGTTGCTTTGGTATGTTTCTCTGCTTGTGGTTTCTCTGTCGCCTCAAGGCCCGCAGTGCTCACGATAAGGCTATGATCATACAAGCTCTTGCTGCTTTAGAAAACGGCAACTCGCCACAGGTCTGGCTTTCGCATCTTAAACAGTAAACCTTTGACATGGTCGTTGCACCCCAAGTTATTATAACATTGCACTGGGATCGACATGTCTTTCCTCGCTGTTCTCTTAGTGTTGGAAAGCCCTTGCACTCTGCCGGTCTTGCTGCCATTGCACGCAGATGGGTTTCCACACTAGTGCTTCTCTATCGCTTTAAAGTCCGTGCCTTTCTTTCAGGGTGCTGTCAACTTGTTTCTCATTGTACACAGCCACAGTTCAGCCTCAGCTATCCCCCTCCGTCCACCATCGTCACGGTACAGGATGCGAGGCAAGGCACTGCACTTGAGTGATCCTTGGAGTGGACCTCAAGGAGAGCATGTCCTATTGCATGCGGGTTTGACGTCCTTCCTTACCCCACCTTATCCACGCCCCGCCCCACGAAAAAAGGCGTCGGCTGATATGGCCTCGGATCTGGGGAAGGCGCCTCCTTAGGGCTGAGCCATACTATGCAGCCACTTCTGCACAGTGGGATAGGACCTCTACTCTCGCCTGTATTGTCATACAAAAAACAAAAAAGGGGGAACTGTGGTGAGCCGTTTCTGTGAACTGTGGCCGCCATTACAAGATGGTGCTGGTTTCCCCTGTAGTCTGTGACAAACAACTCCTTATCAGAATGAGTTGGCACGCTGTGACTTGGCACCCTATGAGAAAAGTCCACGTGGCAGCTTCGCATTGGGGCTTGAGGTGCTTTATTAAGGCTGGGAGGGGCATCCAGGGGATAGAAGAAAAAGTATCAAGGACCTGAATAAACTGCTGAGAGAAGATTCCCGAGTTCCGTCTTCCTTGCGGGCAAGGGGTCGCGACAGAGACTGACGAGAATCACATTCATTGAAAGGGGTTGCCAAGCTTCCAAAAAAGTACGAATTTCATTAAATCTCAGCAAACATTTTTTCACCCAATCTTGATGGTACTGGCAGATAATGATCAGTACACCAATCCCACTTGGCTCACCAAATTTCGTTCTTCTAGGTTAAACCGTTATTTTGCAGTAACCGTTTTCATATTTAGGTTTCAGTCTGTTTTCTCCTATATGGATACATGTAGTTGGAACTCTAAATCAAACCCGGTTTGTGCCAGCTCTTTGAAACTTGGCACAATAATGTAGTTCCAAGTTCTATCGCTATGGTTTGGGTCCTATGGAAGTAGCCCCAAGCAGAGACTGATGAGAATCACTTTCATTGAAAGGGGTTGCCAAGCTTCAAAAAAACTACGAGTTTCCTGAAATCTCAGCAAACAATTTTTCACCCAATCTTGATGATACTGGCAGGTAATGATCAGTACACTAATCCCACTTGGCTCACCAAAGTTCGTTCTTCTAGGTTAAACCGTTCCTTTGCAGTAACCGTTTTCATGTTTAGGTTTCCCTCTGTTTTCTCCTATATGGATACATGTAGTTGGAACTCTAAATCAAACACGGTTTCTGTTAGCTCTTTGAATCTTGGCACAATAATGTAGTTCCAAGTTCTATCGCTATGCTTTGTGTCCTACTGAAGTAGCCCCAAGCAGAGACTGACGAGAATCACTTTCATTGAAAGGGGTTGCCAAGCTTCCAAAAAACTACGAGTTTCCTGAAATCTCAGCAAACATTTTTTCACCCAATCTTGATGATACTTGCAGGTAATGATCAGTACACCAGTCCCACTTGGCTCACCACATTTCGTTCTTCTAGGTTACACCGTTCCTTTGCAGTAACTGTTTTCATGTTTAGGTTTCACTCTGTTTTCTCCTATATGGATACATGTAGTTGGAACTCTAAATCAAACACGGTTTGTGCTAGCTCTTTGAAACTTGGCACAATAATGTAGTTCCAAGTTCTATCGCTATGGTTTGTGTCCTATGGAAGTAGCCCCAAGCAGAGAGTGATGAGAATCACTTTCATTGAAAGGGGTTGCCAAGCTTCAAAAAAACTACGAGTTTCCTGAAATCTCAGCAAACAATTTTTCACCCAATCTTGATGGTACTGGCAGGTAATGATCAGTATACCAATCCCACTTGGCTCACCAAATTTCGTTCTTCTAGGTTAAACCGTTCCTTTGCAGTAACCGTTTTCATGTTTAGGTTTCACTCTGTTTTCTCCTATATGGATACATGTAGTTGGAACTCTAAATCAAACACGGTTTGTGCTAGCTCTTTGAAACTTGGCACAATAATGTAGATCCAAGTTCTATCGCTATGGTTTGTGTCCTATGGAAGTAGCCCCAAGCAGAGACTGACGAGAATCACTTTCATTCAAAGGGGTTGCCAAGCTTCAAAAAACTATGAGTTTCCTGAAATCTCAGCAAACATTTTTTCACCCAATCTTGATGATACTGGCAGGTAATGATCAGTACACCAATCCCACTTGGCTCACCAAATTTCGTTCTTCTAGGTTAAACCGTTCCTTTGCAGTAACCGTTTTCATGTTTAGGTTTCACTCTGTTTTCCCCTATATGTATACATGTAGTTGGAACTCTAAATCAAACACGGTTTGTGCTAGCTCTTTGAAACTTGGCACAATAATGTAGATCCAAGTTCTATCGCTATGGTTTGTGTCCAATCGAAGTAGCCCCAAGCAGAGACTGAAGAGAATCACTTTCATTGAAAGGGGTTGCCAAACTCCTAAAAACTACAAGTTTCCTGAAATCTCAGCAAACATTTTTTCACCCAATCTTGATGATACTTGCAGGTAAGGATCAGTACACCAATCCCACTTGGCTCACCAAATTTCGTTCTTCTTGGTTAAACCGTTCCTTTGCAGTAACCGTTTTCATGTTTAGGTTTCACTCTGTTTTCTCCTATATGGATACATGTAGTTGGAACTCTAAATCAAACACGGTTTGTGCTAGCTCTTTGAAACTTGGCACAATAATGTAGTTCCAAGTTCTATCGCTATGGTTTGTGTCCTATTGAAGTAGCCCCAAGCAGAGACTGACGAGAATCACTTTCATTGGAAGGGGTTGCCAAGTTTCCAAAAAACTACGAGTTTCCTGAAATCTCAGCAAACATTTTTTCACCCAATATTGATGATACTGGCAGGTAATGATCAGTACACCAATCCCACTTGGCTCACCAAATTTCGTTCTTCTAGGTTAAACCGTTCCTTTGCAGTAACGGTTTTCATGTTTAGGTTACACTCTGTTTTCTCCTATATGGATACATTTTGTTGGAACTCTAAATCAAACACGGTTTGTGCTAGCTCTTTGAAACTTGGCACAATAATGTAGATCCAAGTTCTATCGCTATGGTTTGTGTCCTATGGAAGTAGCCCCAAGCAGAGACTGACGAGAATCACATTCATTGAAAGGGGTTGCCAAGCTTCCAAAAAACTACGAGTTTCCTGATCTCAGCAAACTTTTTTTCACCCAATCTTGATGATACTTGCAGGTAATGATCAGTACACCAATCCCACTTGGCTCACCAAATGTCGTTCTTCTAGATTAAACCGTTCCTTTGCAGTAACCGTTTTCATGTTTAGGTTTCACTCTGTTTTCTCCTATATGGATACATGTATTTGGAACTGTAAATCAAACATGGTTTGTGCTAGCTCTTTGAAACTTGGCACAATAATGTAGATCCAAGTTCTATCGCTATGGTTTGTGTCCTATGGATGTAGCCCCAAGCAGACACTGACGAGAATCACTTTCATTGAAAGGGGTTGCCAAGCTTCCAAAAAACTACGAGTTTCCTGAAATCTCAGCAAACATTTTTTAACACAATCTTGAAGATACTGGCAGGTAATGATAAGTACACCAATCCCACTCGGCTCACCAAATTTCGTTCTTCTAGGTTAAACCGTTCCTTTGCAGTAACCGTTTTCATGTTTAGGTTTCAATCTGTTTT
>NW_027553692.1:0-33081 GCF_045843805.1 Urocitellus parryii
TCCTGACCAATATATCACTGTCTTTATGTTTGCAAGGGTCGCTTTGGGTTGATTTGTTTGTAAATAATAGGAAGCAAATATGGGTTGTTGAAGGCAGTGTAAGTTCTTGTCCTCAGGAGCTCACGGATTAGAGAGGCAGACTGGAGAGTCCCTGTTGGTCACAGGGAAGAGACAAAGAAATGGCACATCCCCCGGAGCCAGGAAGGGTGCTTGGTACTTGAGTAGTGAAACTCAGAGTTGGGTGGGTCTGTCCACTATCGGCCTCTTCCTGCAGGTCAGCAGTCCCCAGCTCTGTCTAAGGAACCCGTTCTGACTCAGCAGGACTCAGTGATCCCAGGAGGTCATTGTCCACTCCCTGTAGCCTGGATCCTGTGTCTTATCCCTGACTGCTGGGCTGCCCCTTGCCTCCTGCTTCTGTAGTAAGGTGGCCTGCCTCTGGCTCAGCTGTCTCAGTGCCTGCAGTGGAGGGAACACATTTTTCCCCAAAGAAAGGAAAAAAAAAGGAGCTGCAGATGGGGGTGGCGGGATGCCTGCCAAGCAGCCCAGAAGGAGAAACAAGGAAAGAAAGAAAATAAGTTGATAAAGATGATATATGTGATCACACCCCTGCAGCTCTGGAGTCAGAAGTGGAAAACCAGTTTCCAACACCCCCTCCCACCCCTGATTTCTTTTTCTTTTTTGGTCCTTAATTCTCTACCATCAAGAGGGCAGTGCTGGGCCGGGGCTGGGGCTCAGCAGTAGAGTGCTCATCTAGCACCTGTGAGGCGCTGGGTTCGGTCCTCAGCACCACTTTAAAAATAAACATATATATATATAAAGGTATTGTGTCTACCTACAACTGAAAAGAAAAAGAGCGGCGAGTGCTAACTCTGTCAACCCAGATCTATTAGCCCACAGTTCAATCAGCAGATCCTCATCGACTGTCCCCTTTGTATGGGGTGCCCTGGAAGATAGAGAGGGGCACTGTGACAGACTGGATGGGGTGGACTCTCCCTGTCCAGTGTGTCTGGTGTCCTGTCTTGCAGAGACCCCTGGAAGCTGCCAGAGTGGCTCTGACCCCTCTGCCCACCTGCTCCTTCCCGCTCCCCTTCCCTTCTAACCTTTTGTGGAATGTTTGACCTGCTTTTGCCCCCAGAGTCTCCGGGATCAGGTCTCAACTCCGAGATTCTAGTCTCCTCCCCAACCCTGCAGAAGTACGATTCTTGCCTCTGAAGTGCCATTGCGCCGTAAATTTATGGCTGTTCCTAATTTACCCTTGGAGTCCTGATACCTTTGTGTAACAGTGGATCCCGTTGTTTATCAAGGATGTATCTCCAACTGCAAGAGCGAGATCAATTTCTTATTACGAAGCAAAACACACAGATGAAAGATCACCTGCCCTCTGGGAAAAACAGGCTGTTTTATAAGCATTTTGGATGATGATTATTTAAGTCTTAAGGCTATAGATATAGGAATAAATTACAATCCTGTGTCATAAAGAAAAGGGCATACTTGCTACTCTTTTTATATGTGTTCTTATGATCTGCTTGTGTTGTTGGGGGATGACGGGCCCTGTGTTCCCAGGGTCTCCGGCCCAGTGACAGATCTGTACTCCACATGTTGTAAAAATACTTGCCTTCCCCCCACCCCCATGAAAACGGTGTATCTCTCCATTCATTTAAAAAAAGAAAAAATATATAATATGCATATATAATATATATTTAATATATTTATATTATAAATATTTATTTGTTGATAGACCTTTATTTCTTTTTGAATTTTTTTTAGTTATACATGGACACAATATCTTTATTTTGTTAATTTATTTTTATGTGGTGCTGAGGATGGAACCCAGGATCTCACACATGAGAGGCAAGCGCTCTACCACTGAGCCACAACCCCAGCCCCAGACCTTTATTTTATTTACTTATTTATATGTGCCTCTAGTGCTCTACCTCTGAGCTACAACTCCAGCTCCTCTCCATTCATTTTTTTAAAATTATTTTTTTGTATCTTTCTATCCGTGCATTACAGTTACACATAATTACAGGGTTCGTTTTGACATACTCATAAATGCACATAACATCACTGGCTCCATTTCAGTGCCCCGTACTGCCCATGTCCTTCCCCTCCTCCTTCTCCCAGCCCCCTTCCTCTAGTCTATGGATCTTTCTTCTGTTAATTTAGTTTTTAAAATCGGTACATTGTAGTTATCCATAAAAGTGTAATTTACTGTGATATATTCCAATATGCCTGTGGAGTAATTTGGGCGATCTCATTCTGCAGTGCCTCCCTTTTAATAATCACCTGAATTTTTAAAATAAAAATTTCCAGAAACATTGGCTTCATAAACTGATGACTTGTCTATTTTGCCTTAAGATTTTCTAGCTCTTTCTGGAAAAGGTAAATTGATACTCCTGTCCAATGTTTTTTTTTTTTTTTTCTTTTTTATTTTTTTAATACCAGGGATTTAAACCAGGGGTGCTTAACCCCTGAGCCACATCCTCAGCCCTTTTTAATTTTCATTTAGAGACAGGGTCTTGCTGAGTTGCTCAGGGCCTCACTAAGTTATGAGGCTGGTTTTGAACTCACAATCCTCCTCCCTCAGCCTCCCAAGCTTCTGTTATCACAGGTGTGTGCCACCGTGCTCAGCTTCTTATCCAATTTTTATAATCAGATTGTCCCTTGACTTGTGATGGGGCTACAGCCCAGTAAGCACATCGTAGGTTGAATATCTTGCCCATTGACAATCTTCCCTAACCTGGCTCCCATCCTCGCTGGGCCAGTCAGCATACTGTAGAAGATAGATTTTTCAGCTCCTGATCTGCCTGGCTGAAGGGGAGCTGTGGCTTCCTGCAGCTGCACAGCATCTTGGGAGAGATTTACTACTCTGGGGAAAAGATCACAATTCAAATGCAAAAGTGTGGTTTCCACTGAATGCATGTTACTTTCACACCATTGTAAGGTTGAAAAATCATGTCAAACCATCTTAACTTGGGGACCATCTGTGTAGATTTCTAGGAATCACATGCTGCAAAATATGTGCCTCTTAAGCCCAGAAGCCCATAATGTCTGTTTTTTCTGTGCCTTTTGCAATTAATCTCTGAATGCCCAAAGGAAAGGAGGCTAGTAATCATTATGGTAATGGTTATAAATTTTTGAGTTCTTCCTTTAGACAGTATCTAATCCTGACCACTATCCTGCGGAGGGCCATACGGTTATTATTCCCGTTCTACAGATGACGAAACCAGAGCCCATGTAAGTTCTCAGGGCCAAAGGCAATGACAGATTTGGAACTTGAGAGATCTCTGTCTCTTGGAAACCCATATCACTCCTCTGTTTCTCCATTCCTAGAAGATTGATGTCCACTGCACATTTTTACTTGAAGGAGAAATTGCAGATGTAACAGCAAGGACCAAATTATGTTTTTTTGGGGGGAGGAGGGGGATGTGGCATATGATGGATTGAACTTGGGGGCACTTAACCACTGAGCCCCACCCCCAGCCCTATTTTGTATTTTATTTTGAGACAGGGTCTCACTGAGTTACTTAGAGCCTCACCATTGCTGAGGCTGGCTTTGAAGTCACAATCCTCCTGCCTCAGCCTCCCACATTGCTGGAATTACAGGTTACCTTGCCAAATTACATTTATTGTAGGGGCAAGTTGAGCATCCTTACAATACAGGCTGATCCATGTGCTCAAACAGTTTCAGGTTTCAGAGCTTTTCTGATTCTGGACTTTTGGATTAGGTGTATGCTCAACTGCTCAAGTCTGAAAATATCCTGCCCCCAATCTGGAAACACCCCAGAACCTGAAATACTCTGGGCCTCAAGCCTTGCAATGAAGGGATACTCAACCTGCAACAGAATGTGTTAAACTCCTGTTTGACCCAGAGGATCTCCAGCTTCCTTTTCTTTTGATTGGCCTGTTCATGTCAGGGAAGAACGTGTTAGAAAAATTCTTTCCATAGTCTTTCTTGCTATTTGCCTTGGCCAGATATAATGGGTCACAGAAATTAGTTGGAAAGTGCCAAAGAGGACTCGTCCTGTAGTCTGGAGTAGGAAGGCATGGATCTGCATGTTGTGAATGTATTTTTACTTTAGTGGGTTAAAAGAGTAAGAATGGTATGATGGTGTTTTGATATTGAGCTTTAAAATCTGAGAATTTTTTTTTGGCGGGGGGTAGTGCAGGAGTCCTGGGAATTGAACCCAGGGATGCTGTCTGTACCCCAGAGCTACCTCCCAGTCCTTTTTGATTTTGAGACATATCCCTGCCCTGGAAAAAGATCACAATTCAGATGCAAAGTGTGGTTTCTACTGAATGCATATCACGTTAACACCATGGTAAAGTTGAAATCTTGAAGCCAGTCTCTGCTACATGGTCACCCTCTGCCTCAGCCTCCCCAGTTGCTGGGATTCCAGAGGAGCACCACTTCACCTGCTAGGGGACTGTTTTATAATGGTTACTGGAGGTGAACACAAAGCGTGGAGAGTAGAATTTTTGCCTCTATTTCCATGGCTTTGAAACAAACTCAGGAATTCAGTGGGTCTCCATGAGCAGCCTGTATACCTAGCTTGCTTGCTATTGAGGTTCAGTAGCTCTTCTTAGGGGTTTAGAAACTGGGGCCTCTGGAAAGCAGAGGAATTTGAAGGGGCCCAGAGACTGAGGACAGGTGGGTAAGCTTGCCAAGTGGAGCCTCTGTGCCCAGGTTTTGATAACCTCTTGGCCTGGGGCTCTGCTTCCTGGAGTCAGTGGAAAACAAGGTAATACAAGCTTGAAATTCAATGCTGTTGACTTTGAATAGTCCTTGAATTGTGAGGCACACAGTGAATTTGGAGTTTGGTTCTTACCTTGAAAGAGGATACACCATCAGCTTTGAACTGTTACCTGTTAGAGGTTTGGTGGCTTCATAAAATGCCCCCGGTGATCCATCATGAATGGTAGACACACCCCTCACCACCTGGCTTCTCAAAAGTCATAGAAATCCCAGTCCACTCGGCTCCTGTAAAAGTTTTCATGAGCAGCAAGGATTCCATATTTGAAATACTGTGTTGCCTCTCCTGCTGCTGAACCATAATAAAGCTTATCACAGGGCTGGGTTTATGGCCCAGTGGTACAGCGCTGGCCTAGCATGTGTGAGGCACTGGGTTTGATTGTCAGCACCACGTAAAAATTAGGTACTGTGCCCATCTACAACCAAAAATTAACAAACAAATAGATAAAATAAAAAAATAGCTATCACAGAGGCCTGGGAGTATGGCTCAGTGATGTTGCACTTGCTAATCCTGTACCAGGCCGTGGGTTCAATCCACAGGATTGCCAACAGTCAGACAAACAAACAAACAAAAGCCTGAAACAAAGCAAACTATCAGAGGGAGAGAAATTTTCATTTGATTGTGAATTGTAGAAGTTTAGGAGAGGTTTTTCCCTCCCTCCCTCCCTCCCTCCCTCCATTCTTCTTTTCAACTTGTGTTATAATGATGCAAATGAAGAATGTTTCTGGGGTTACTTTCTTCAGTAAAAGACTCTGAGCCAGGCATGGTGGTGCACACCTGTAATCCCATCTACTTGGGAGGTTGAGGCAGGAGAGTTGCAAGTTTGAGGCCAGTCTCGAAAAAGTAAAAAAGGCCTGGGGATGTAGCTCAGTGGTAGAGCATCTCTAGGTTCAATGCCCAGTACAGGCATTTATCAAGTACCTGTAGCCTTGGGCCTTTACCCCAGGGGCCTCTGGTGACTGTGATGTGCAGGTCTTTTCCTACTAGAGTACTGGGGACAGGCCTCCTCTGTGTCCTTTACGAGCTCTTCAGGGTCTCCAGGCCTGCAGTCACCTTCTGTTTACCCAGCTGTGGTTGGCTTCTGGGCTCTTCCAAGTCTCCCTGCTTCCTGACGTCCTCCATGACAGTGGGGGTCTTTGGCAGCTGGCATGGTAGTGTTAGAGACAGGAGAAGGAAGAATGAGCCAGCGGTGGCCTGCTTCCGTTGTTTTGACCTTGATCTTCTCCTTCCCACTCCTGAGCCTGTGTGTGTGTAGAGGGTGGAAAAGTGGAGCTAATGATTGGTTGGGTTCTGTGATGGTGTGGAAGAGAGGTGTCCCCCAAAAGCTCATGTGTGAGACGGTGCAGGAAGGTCCAGAGGAGACATGACTGGGTTGTGAGAGCCTTAACCCAACCAGTGAATGAACCCCTGATGGGATTAACTGGGTGGTGGCTAGAGACAGGTGGGTGTAGCTGGAGGAGGGGGCATTGGGGGCATGGCTTTGGGGTCTCTATTTGTCTCTGGAGAGTGGAGTCTCTCTCTGCTTCCTGATCACCATGTGAGCTGCTTCCCTCCACCACACTCTTCCTCCATGATGTCCTGCCTCCCCTCCAGCCCTGAGGAATGGAGCCTGCTGTCTATGGACTGAGACCTCTGAAACCCTGAGCCCCCAAATGAATTCTTTCGCCTCTACAATTGTTCTGGTTGGGTATTTGAAAGATGACCAAAACAGTATCCTGATCCTCACTTTCATGGTTCTTTGAGAAATGACACAATGTGTCATGGGTTGGGAGGATCAGCAGAGCCCCCACTTTTTTGCATATTCTTGTTCTTATTTTTCCAAACTCTGAAAGGTCCGTTGTTTTCTGTATCTTGCAGCATTTCTCTGGGGAGATCTTGTCACCCAGGGGACATTTGGCAATGCCTGGAAACATTTTGGCTTGTCTTTCTGAGGAGGGTTTTGCTAATGGCATCTAGTGGATAGAGGCTTGTGTTGCTAGTAGAATGACCCCCTACAGAGTCTTATCCTGCTCCAAGCATTGGGGGTTCTGAGACTGCAAACCCCCTTCCCCTGAGACATCTCACTGGGCCCAGCAGGAGCCCATCTTGCCTGGCACATGCATTAATTGCTGCTTTAGCTTTCTGAAGTGTGTAAATCTGATTTCCTAAACTGGTAATCATTGTCCTTTTAATTTGTATTGCAAACTCTCTTTTTAGACAAGGCCAATTTAATTGCTTCCCCAAAGGACCACCAGTTCCAAATTAGTGGATTCCAAATTGGAGGTATTTTTCCCCCCTCTGTTTGGCGTCAGGGATTGAACTCAGGGGCACTCGGCCACTGAACAACATCTTCAGCCCTTTTTTGTATTTTATTTAGAGACAGGGTCTTGCTGAGTTGCTTTGAACTCGTGATCCTCCTGTCTCAGCCACCTGGGCCTCTGGGATTACAGGTGTGTGCCACTGTATGCAGCTGAACTGGAGGCTTTATACCCTGGGAGTCATGCCAGTTATGGGTCATTGACAGAAAGTCTGTATGATCCATAGTGTGGTTGACTCGGGACTGAGAGTAGGGATTTGGAGTTACTGGTGTTCCCATGGTATGAACAATAGCTCAAATCATTTTTGTGCTGTGTTATCTTTCCAATCTCCTCTGCACTGTGCCATTTTGGGGTTCATCTTATCTGTCACTTTCCCCTGGATGCCACCTGAATGCCTCAAGTTCAGCTTCAGGATGTTCATTGTCACTCAAAGTCCTTGAATCCCAGTGGCTTATTTGTGACTTCAAGGGCCAGAGCCTTCCACCTGTCTTATTTCCCTTCTGCTGGACACATAGTGGAGCCTCTGTAGATACCTGCAGATGGTTGAAAGTGTGCTGCTTAATTGCAAAAGGAATGAAGGTAGGAAAAAATAGAAACTTGGTGTCAAAAAATGTATGTTGAGTCGATTCATGAATCTTCTTGCTTTACCAAGTAAGTGGGCTAAATGAAAAAGTTCTAAAAGGGGAGTCTTTGTGTCTCCTGTAGGCACCCTCACGGGGACAGTACTGTCAACATGAAAGTTGGTTCAAAGACAAAAGGATTCTCTGTCTTGGAAATCCCTGTATGACCATTACAAGATGAATTCAGGTATTACCACTGGAAGACTTATTTTTATTGATCCCAGGGGGCGATTAACCATGGAGCCCTATCCCCAACCCTATATTCTATTTTATTTAGCAACAGGGTCTCACTGAGGTGCTTAGGGCCTTGCTAAATTCCTGAGGCTGGCTTTGCACTCATGATCCTCCTACCTCAGCCAGCTACTGGGATGACAGGTGTGTGCCACTGTGTCTGGCTCAAGCAAGAGTTCTTCCTTAGAGCACCAAGCACCGGGGACATCTGGTCCCCATCAGAGTCTGACTTCTGCTGGATCCCTTGCAAACTTGGCTCTGAAGCACCCTGTCCCTGTCCCTGGGACTCACATTTCCCAAGCACCTTCATGCCTCCGCTCTTTATGCAGTCATCCTCCTAATCTGCAGGGAATGCATGTTGCAAGACCCCTCCCCACCCCCGTGGCTGCTGAAAAACTCAGTATCAAACTCTCTGCAGTTCATGAATTTTTTTCTCGATGTACATATTTAACCAGGATAACCTTTAATTTATGCATTGACAGACTAAGAGATGAACAATTGTGTGTTGAAACTTATTTAATTCTTGGGAATTACTTATTTCTAGAATATTCCATTTAATATTTTCAGTTGACCACAGGCACTGAAATCAGGAAGCAAAGCCGGCAAGTCAAGAAGGACTACTGTAATTGCTTTTTGTTTGTTTGGAATGTTCTTTTGCTGAGAGACCTGCATGGCTTGCTTTGAATTGCCTTGTGACTCTTTGCTCAAAGGCACATTTCCATAAAGCCCAATGTGGCTACTCTGTCGCCAATTACAGCCCCCCTTTTTCTTGTCCTGTCTCCTCTCTCCGTTTTATTATTATTTTTTTCCCCTGCCAAGTGCCATTTGTCATTCTATATATTTTACTTTTATTTTTTAATCTTGCTCCTTGTCTCTGACTTTCTTCCTCTTGAAACTGTAGGTGCCTGATGGCAGAGAGAACTTTTTGTTAATTTTTATTGAATCGTAATACGCCTATGAGAAAAGTGCAGACTTTATAGTGGACAGTTTGATGCAGGGCCGGAGCACACGAGTGTCACCAGCCCCTAGAATTAAAAAAAAAAAAAAAAAAAAAAAAAAAAAAATATATATATATATATATATATATATATATATATATATATATATATATACTGGCAGAGAAACCTGCATATCTGAGGTAGCTGGATTTTGGAAGCTGATCTCTATTTATGGATTAATCTATGTCTTTGGAAAATGCAGTTAGAGGCTTTTGAAGTTTTATCTGATGGCAAGACACCGGCCACTCTAACTCAGGGCAATTAGATTTGTCACTTGTTTCTGCTGCGTTGGCCTTGATTATTTAAGTATTTTACCTGTGATCTCTTTAGGTCCACTCTTCTGGCTCGTGATTTTAATTTATGGTCTATTCTATTTGCTGGGCACTTAATCAGACATCTCTCTGGTGATTGTCGTCTTACAGGATTATTTAACTTCTTCTTACCTTTTGACTGCATTGTAAATTTAACAAAGCATGATAAATTTGCACCAAAATTTCCCCTTCGGTCTTGATTCTGTTCTAGCTGAAATGATTGTGCATTTCAGCTTCTGGTCACTCGCCAGTCTCTGGGGCTATTTGAGAGTTGGTTACTGTTCCACATGGCTGCCTGCATTAGAATTGCAACCTGAGTTGTTTTAGTACTTTAAGTAATAGAGTGTCACCAGATCTGATTATATTGCTCACCATTTGAGATTTGATGATGGGTTCAAGGCTGCAGTGGCTTCCCCGGCTGTAAAGTTGTCTGCAGTTTCAAGGATGTGCCATTCACTAGAGTCACTTTGTAAATGATGAATAAAGTTATTGGGCCTTTGTCCTGGAAGATCGTAGAAAAGTGTCCAAAGGAAGAAAAACCTTTTCTAACTCACAAGAAGTTCCATATCAAGTGACTGTGGATGGAATATTATACAGTCAATAAAAATCAAGAAGAAGCATTATATTTTAGGGCCAATTTTTGTCCATCAACACCGTATGTCACATATTTTCTTAAGTGGGGAAATGCATTGAAACCCCCCAGAGATTCCCCCCACCTCCCAAATCTTTCAACAAGTGCACTTTGATAGATCCATTCAGAACTTCCTAGAGCTCTCAACTGGGGGTAGGGGGCTGGAGAATCCAGGGACTGAATTCACTCTAATCTGGAGGAGGAGGCAAGGTCAGTTTATGGTGGGGAGAAGATACAAGACTGGCATCTGGCCCAACTACTGGTATTCACATAGGGCTTATGCATAAATCTCTCTAGGATTATATTTTAAGCTACTATATGAGATATCAAAGTTAATATCCGATTTCTAGTTCCATTTTTCTTTGATTTCATATTTTAAAGTTAAATTGCTATTTTGCTTAGGTAATTTAATAATGGTGAATTTTAAAAATCAATTTCTGTTTGATTTCAGTTGCCTCAGCCTCCTGAGTAGCTGGTATTACAGGTGTGGGCCACTGCATCCGGAGAGACAGAAAAGTTTTTTTTTTTTTTTTTTTTTTTTTGTACCTGGGATTGAACCCAGGGATACTTAACCACGGAGGCACATCCTGAGCTCAATTTTTATATTTAATTTAGAGACAGGGTCTCACCGAATTGATTAGGGCCTCGCTAAGTTGCAGAGGCTGGCTTTGAACTTGAGATCCTCCTCCTGCCTCAGCCTTCCAAGTTGCTAGTCAGCACTTTTTGATCATCACAACACTCCTCCTCCTCTCTATCTCTGTTGAGTGTACCAGTAATCTGCAAGCTTTTTGCGGAGTAGGTCTTCATGGTGTGGATATCGTACCATTTTTCAGCCTTTTACCTTTTGAGCGAAACTTTGGTTGTTTCTACTTCCTTCCTGCTCTGAAGTCAGTTTTTAACAGCGTTATATAGGTTTTTGAGTGGACATAAGAGATTTCACTTCTCTGGGATAAATGCCCAGGAATATAATTGCTGGGCCATACGGTGAGTGTATATTTAGGTTTTTTTGTTTGTTTGTTCGTTTCAAGAAACTTCCAGACTCTCTTTCAATGTTTTTTACTGTTCTAAATTCCCAATATATCAGAATTTTCGTACTTTAGCTATTCTTTTTTTTTCTTGGTTCCCAGAATTGAACCCCGGTGCACTTAACCACTGAGCCACATCCCCAGCCCTTTTTGAAAATATAATATTTAGAGGCAGGGTCTCGCTAAGTTGCTGAGGCTGGCTTTGATCTCCAGATCTTCCTGCCTCTGCCTCCAGAGCTGCTGAGATTACAGGTGTGTGTCACTGAGCCCTGCAGATTTTAGCTATTCTGGCCACTTTATAGATAATTCAGGGCGGTCCCAGTTTGTATTTCCCTGAGGTTAATATTCTTGCTTATCCCCATTGCTCACTTTCTTATTGGATTGTCTATGGATCAGCCAATTGTTCCAGAATGATTTGTTAAAGTTTTTGAGAGCTCTCTGTACACTCTAGATGGCAGTCACCTGTCAGATACATTTTTTTTTCTGTTTCTTCTCCACCAAGGCCCTTCACAGAGCAAAAGCTCTAACTTTTGATGAAGTCCTCTTTATTAATTTTGCCTCTTCTGCTCATGCTTTATTTGTCGGGGGAGGGGGGGAGCGGTTGGGGGGATGATTGGGGGCCGGCACAGGGGATCAAATCCCCAAACTCTTTCCTAAGCCCCAGGTCCAGATTTATTTTCCTATTTTATTTCCTAGAAGTTTTATATTTTACATCTGTATTTATGATCCATTTTGAATTCATTTTTGTATAAAGTTTAAGGATTAGGTGGAGATCCACCCCACTACCCCTGTTTGTTTTTGTTTTGGATTTTGTTTTGCCTATGGATCAGCCAATTGTTCCAGAACGATTTGTTAAAGTTTTTGCACCTCTTTCAAAAATCTTTGTTTTTGGTACCTGAGATTGAACAGGGGCACCTAACCACTAAGCCACATCCCCAGCCCTTTTTATTTTATTTAGAGACAGGGTCTCGCTGAGGTGCTTAGGGTCTCTCTAAGTTTGCTGAGGCTGGCTTTGAACTCCCGATCCTTCTGCCTCAGCCTTCCAGGTTGCTAGGATTACAGGCCTGCACCACTGAGCCCGGCCAGGTCTGAAAATTGGACAGAGTGGTTCCTCCTACTTGGCTCTTCCCTTTTGATAGTATTCTCCCTGCCACCCCCCCACCCCAAGTTTTTGCTGGGAATGACTCTCTTCCTGTAAATGACCTCAGGGCCCTTTGATGTGGCACTTTTCCTGATGGCCAATTCCAAAGGATTAGCAATGTCTGCTTATCATCTGTTGCATTTCATTCTTTTTCTGGAATCCAATTTTGAGCCACATGGAGAAGACAAGACCCAGTTCAGTGGGAGACCACCCTGATCCTTGAGTCCTACCTACTCAGAGTTTAGAAGAGGCCCATGGTGTCCACAGTGCTTGGTGTTTGACTTACAGACTTCAGACAAGGCACCGGCAAGTGGTAGCTGGAGAAGAGCCAGAAGTTTCTGACTGCTTTGGAGAGGAGCAGAGAAGGCGTCTTCGCAGCACTTTTAATTTAACCTCTCTGGTTTAAGCGTTTCCCATGAATCATCTTCCTGCATGACCCTGTAACATAAATCTGTGTGGAGCTGCAATGCTTATCTTCAGACTTCAGTCAGATCTCATTATGGTGGTTGGTGTGCTGTGGCTCTCTCTTCTGAGCCTCTGCTTACCCTGCTGGCTGCTTGTTTACCATGTCTTTCAAGTGCAAGGGTCTCTCCATTGTTAACTGCATGGGATCTTTCTCAGCTCGGATAGGAGTGTGTATGGGATCATGACTGAACATGTTCCTTGTTCAGAATGTTTCTAAAGCAATGGGGCAAATCATTCAGGAGGAAACAACACATCAGATCTCATTGGTATTGAGAGTTTTTATAGTGGAAATGTACGGCCACTTAATGGATGCCAAAAAATAGATGCTATTAAATAGAACTGTAAGGGGACACTTTCCTACTTAGGGTTTATGAGGTACAGTCAAGGTCATTTTATAATCCATTCATTCCTGCTGTAGCACACTGTCTACTCCAGTGTCTGTTCTAAATTGCCTGTTTTGATGCCTGAAGTTTCCCCTGTGAGGATTATTATTATGGTATATTTGCATCCCTGGAAATCTTGTTGACAGTTGACCTGGGTTCATGATATAGTAAGCGGTTCCTACCTGAGATTGGACTATTGAATTTACTTTTAATTTTATGTAGCCTTTTTAATTTTTTCTCTTTTTTTAAATGTGCAGATGTTTGGAATGGAAGCGTGGAGAGGGATAGGCCTATTTGGGGAGAATGGTGGCAGTCCCTAACCTTGAAAAATCATGATTTAAAAAAAGTTAAAAACACGGCTTTTATACAAATAAAACAAATACATATCAAATTCAAATCATTAATAAAGAAAATATTAATATGATAAATCTGGCTAAAAGGGCATTTTAAACAACTGGCTGTCTATAGGCTAAAAAGGAATACTGGGATGTGATTAATAGATTCTATCCAACACTGGTTAATGTCTACAGGATAATAAACCTATAACCTGCTTTACTTCAAACTGAACTTAAGTCTACACATTAATCTGTATCTTTATCAAGTCTTGTCTTTAATCATAGTGCACAGCAAATCAAACAAAGTCATGTTCTCGGGGGTAATTAAATAATTTTGGGGTAAGCTTGTACAGTTCTGACCCAAATGACATTGAAAGGGCATGATTTATTCTCTTTATGGTATTTCCAATTTTGGGACACCCCCACCCCCACCCCCATCAGCGGTTTGTGAAGCTTCAAGGCAATAGCAAATGTCTGGATTTGACAGACTTCACCGTTTGCCTTTGGCTGATACTGAAGGCTGGTCTACCTGTCTGCAGGGTGAAAGTCTGTCCAATCATGGAGCTGACCCATTTGTGAATTTTTTTTCTCCTTCTCTGTTGACACTTAGCAAGTTCAGTCTCAGGCTTCATCACTTTGTTCATCTCGATGAGTACTTTATCCCCTCCTAGTTGCTGAGAGTGCTGGTACCCAAGACTGGGCTACTGGAGAAGACTGAATTCTAGAAACATCCCTCAGGGTCTTTGCTGTCTTGGGCTCAGCCTTGTGTGGACATGCCTCTGCCACCCACGACCTCTGTGACCCAGCCCATCTCTCCAAATCGCCTAAGATGGGCCCGGCACTGGTGCTTATTTTGAAGGGATAACGTGAGGATTAAAGGATTAAAATTAGTATTAAAAGTCCTGCTTAGACAGAGAAAGCTTTCAGTTACGATCATCTCTGAGAGCTCTGGACTGTTATTTGGATCTCTAAAGGAGCATGGATGTATACTCTAGATTACTCAGAGGATTGGCAGAAGTCAGCAGGGGAGGGGACTACTGCTGATAACTGGAGTCCCCTTTGGGCAGAGAATCTTGCATGCTGGGTGATAGGAAAGGAGAATGGGAAGGTGACCCACCCCTGGGGCATTTGAGGCAGTTGTCACCTTGTGTTGCAGAATGGCTCCCTATGAAGACTCAATGAGGCTTCCTATGAATTCTCATGCATTCTTTCCCCTGTGTAAATGTGGACAACTGATAGACATAAAAAATGTGCCAGGTTTGTGGGTGCCCTATAGTTGGCTTGAGCTTGCTCCATCTGCTCTGGGTTGATTCAACAAAAAGAAACATACATTATTTAACTCAGATCATGTCAGACCTTGAGTGACTGTAACAGTCATTTCCCCAGTATCCTGCTGTGGAGACAAGAATGTGAATTTGGGCAGAGTCCTCTGTCCCATTAGTGGTGAAAGTTAGTCCCACTGTTTTTTTTATTTTTATTTTTATTTTTTTAAGTTTTGGATGACTGTTACTAGGAAAGTTAAAAGCATCTATGTGACTCAATCATGTTAATTTCTTTGGAGAGTACTAGGGGGAAAAAAGGTGGAGGAAAGAACCCACCATTATCTAACATGTCTAAAAGGTACAGAGCTGTGAAAGCCACATGTTTTTATGGAAATGAGCTTTACTCTTACACATCCTTCCATGGGGGGTGGGTTATAAAGGTTGGCACAGACTCATTTTTGGACAGTTTGCCATGTATTTAACAAATGAGCCTACTGATTATTGGAACAGAGGAGGGGAATGCACCCAAATCGGAACAGTGTTTATGGTTATTTTTATTTTCTTGTTTATGCTTTTTATGTACTCTCTTGTCTATTTAATGTACTCTGCTCATTAATGTACTTTGCCTAATGTGCTCCTATCATGAATATTTATTGCTTTTATAATCAGAAAAAGCAATAAATGCTCTTAAAAAAGAGTTTATCATGGAAATGACTAGATGTGTGATAATATGATTATTGATCAGTTCCACCGCCCCAAGAGTGTTGCCAGCAAATAATGATTCACTATTTCATTTGCTCCAGAAAAATGATAGTGCATCTTGCTTTGTTCCTTAGATATGTTTGCCAGGGTCTTCCTGAGGTCTGCGGTGATTTCTTTGGCAGAATGGGATTGAGACCACCACAGGGTGACATCTGAGTAGCTGGTGCCACCCCTGGGCAGCCTGCCCGCAGGGGATGCCGTCTGTTGTGGCAGAGCCAGCCTGTCCTGCTGGGTGGAAGCCTGCCAACTGTTGATGCCACAGTGTCCCAGCTGTTGTATTTTTACACTAACTGCTATTAGCCATGCAGAACTTTATAGTTCAAACCAGGCCACATCTGCTGCGAATTCTGTGACCTTCAAAACCCAGACCAAGAAGAAAGGCAGAGACAAACTTTTTTTTTTTTTTTTTTATCTCCAGGCTTTTGGCAAACAAGTCATATAATGGGGCTTATTAAAAAATATTTTCAAAGATTTTCCCTTTCTTTGTCTTCCTTTAGCAACGTCTTCCCTGCATTGTCAATGATTTGAGCCAATGAATATTGCTTGGAATGTGGTTTGTGGACTACTTGTGTTCGATCAGAAGTTTGTTAGAAAATGCACGCTGGAGCCTCAAGAGATATTTTATTTCTATTCTGGTTCTTGCTACGTTGCTGACACTGACCTTGAACTTGGGATCCTTCTGCTTCAGCCTCCCGAGTAGGCGTGATTACAGGGGTGCACTATTGCACCTAGCTGCCAGTAGCACTTTATACTAGTCATTCAAATACCATTTGGGACTCTGTGCCCATAAGAACTTTCTCTGAGAACGAGACATAAAGGTATAAAGTTGAAAATGAGATGTGCAGTCATGTGTGAATTGGGCACCCCTAGAAATGCTTGGTCTTATTAGAAGGTTTGCTGTGGCCAGGGCTGGTGATGCACACCTGTCACACCTGTAATTCCAATCACTTGGGAGGCTGAGCCAGGAGGATCACAGGGTCCAGAAGGCCTGGGAAATTTAGTGGGACTCTCTCTTGTTAAGGTCTGTAAATAAGTCAAAAATAACACCTGGTATTTTGCCAGAGAAATGTTAGAGTTCGTAAACAAGTCTGGATGGTGCCTGGCAAAATGTCAGAGGGAGTGGTTTGAGAAGTAACAAAAGTGAGCCATTAAGTGTGGAGATTCCTTATTGGTTGATTGATGTATCTAGTTTATGCTAATTAAGATAAGCTGTGCAAAATGTATAAATAGTTCTGTTGCCCTACAATAAACGGCTCCCATTCCTGCTGTATCAATCTACAGAAGTTATTCGTCACCCCCTGGCTATTTTGCTGCAGCCGGGCTGCGGCACTCTCTCTCAAAGCAAAAAGTAAAAAGTGGATGGGACGTTGCTCAGTGGTAGAACACCCCTGGGTTCAAAAACAAATCTTTTTTTTTTTTTTTTTTGCTTGTGTTTGCATATCACATAATGGAGAAAGTAAGTTTAAAATTCAGGGTAAAGATCCTAAAAATCATGTTACCTGGGAGGTGCTCATGGTCATTGCTTGGAGCACTATATTTCTGGGTTGGACATATCGATCTGTTTGGTTATGCTTTTCAGAAATAGTAGTGTGTAGTACTGGCGTGGTGGCATGTGCCAGTAATCCCAGCAACTTGGAGGCTGAGGCAGGAGAAACATGAGTTCAAAGACAGCCTCCGAAACTTACTGAGGACTAAGCAATGTAGTGAGAATCTGTCTCAAAATAAAACATAAAAAGGGATGGGGATGGGCTTCAGGGTTAAGTGCCTCTGGGTTCCATCCCTGGTGCCCCCCCCCAAAAAAAAGTGTATGTGTGGGGGAAGGAAATAGTAATATCTAAATTGGAATTTTTTATTTACTGTGTGCCCCCTTAACTTGGCTCCCTCTGAAAAACTACAGACACCTTTCCTATTGTTCCCGTATTCTTCAAGACCTGTAGAGCTCCTGATGGATTTATAACCCTTACGTTTCAGATGCTAACCCAGTGATAGACCAGGGACCATTTGGCTACATAAAATTCTTCCCACTCTTATGAATTCACAGTCTCTTAAATAGCAAAAGAGCAGAAATTGAGTTCTCCTAATTTGTGGAAATAGAGTAAGTGGAAAGGAAGAGTTTGACCAAAGAGCTGTTTTCTAGGGCAGAAACACAAGTAGCAAGTATGTCACCAACCGGTGGCATTGCTAGCTGGCTTCCCTGGTGCTACTCCAGGATTTAGAGCAACAGGTTTTTAGACACATTAGTTTAGGAAAGGGTGGTTTCTTTCTTCCACTGCTTTCCTAACTTTTTTTCTAGTGCTTTCCAATAGAAACCTAATGTGAACAAGCTGCACAGATGTGTTTAACTTTTCTTTTCTTTCTTTATTTTTTATTTTTGTAGTAGGGATTGAACCCAGGGATGCTCAACCACTGAGCCACACCCCCCACCACCTTTTTTTAAAATTTTGGGACCGGGTCTCACTAGGTTGCTGAGGCTGACTTTGAACTTGGGATCCTCCTGCCTCAGCCTTCTAAGCTTCTGGGATTATAGTGCTACCACACCAGCTGCTTTTAACTTTCCTAGCAGCAGTCATCAAAAAGTAAAAAGAAACAGGTGAAATTAATAATTTATTTTATGTGATCCAGTATGTGTGTATATATATATATATATATATATATATATAAATAAATCACATAAAATAAATTATTAATTTCACAGTATATATATATATATATATATATATATATATATATATATATATATATATATATAATCTCCAAAATACCTCTTTAACATATAATCAAAATGAAACCCTGTAGGGACATTTCGCCTCCTTTCCTTGCTTAGTTTCGCGTGTTTTCTTAAGCCCTTGTGGCTAGGGGTTCTGTGTGGCATGGTGGGGTACTAGAGACTCCTCTCATCTCCAGGTCTCAGTGACTGTGTGAACATCTGCTAGTGTGGAATATTCCCTTCCTGAGTCTTGTGTTCTCTGCAGCTAGTTGATATTGTCATGCCTCCTGTGTCGGTTGTGGTGTTAGAATTCTCTTTGTGTGCCTTGTAATAATTTGCAGGAATTATCACTTTTATTACAGTATCTTTTGGTGCAACTAGAGGGACTTTACTGTGTGAAATCACCTAAAAGGATGATCAAAAGCACATTCTGTTTCTTCTGGGACATAGGGTTGGGCATCTAAGTGCCTTAGTGGAATCCTTGAGACAGAATATGTCACATTAGTATCATCCAGGAGCTTTCTGGTTTAAAGGTCACTTTGTTACATTTGGTCTGAATATGTTGTTTTGGAATTTTGTGTTTAGGTCTTTGTATATGTTTATTTGAAAAAAATCCCTAGATCTATACCATTCATAGTGGAGCATCAGTGGAGATTTTTTTCTTTTCTCTATCAGTATAGTGTCTGGGTTTGAATTTCTTTTGCATACAAAGTGCTTTGGCAAGGGACTTAGACCTTGGTTGCCTTTTTTTTTTTTTTTTTTTTTTTTTTTGGTACTAGGGATTGAACCCAGGGGCACTTAACAACTGAGCCACATCCCCAGCCTTTTTTATATTTATTTTAAGACAAGGTCTTGCTAAATTGCCTAGGGCCTCCTATATTGCTGAGGCTGTCTTTGAACTCTAATCCTCCTGCCTCAGCCTCCAGAGCTGCTGGAATCACAGGTGGGCACCACTTTGACCTGTGTTTGCCTGGTTTTGAACCTGGGAGTGACATTCTGCTGATGTCAGCCTGAGGTCATCTAGTTAAAGGAATCCCAGCACTGTTCCTCCTGTTCCACAGTAATTGCAAAAGAAATCTTATTTGTTCCCGGCATCTTTATTAATTTTAGAAATTTAAGCAGTGTATGCAAGAGAAATTTTAGGAATGGATATACTTCTTTGACATTGAGATGGAGTTTTAAAAAAAGCTGTATTTCTTCCCCAAACATATGTTAAAAAAACCTTCCTTCTGGCCCAGTATCTTCAATCCCATTTCTCTGTTCCTTCCACTGTTTTATGCT
Source organism: Urocitellus parryii (assembly GCF_045843805.1). Taxonomy (NCBI): domain Eukaryota; kingdom Metazoa; phylum Chordata; class Mammalia; order Rodentia; family Sciuridae; genus Urocitellus; species Urocitellus parryii. The sequence goes on from NW_027553692.1 coordinate 19,204, forward strand.
GGAATTGAGTATCTCTTCATTCTGGGTGGATTATTTTAATAAGAACTTCCTGGTTAGAGTATCACCTTTAAAAAAATAAAAGTTCCCCAATACATTTCTCCCACTGTGTTTTCTTTTTCTTGCTTTTTCTATAGCACTAATTCCGGAATAAACTTCAGATATCATCCAGGGGCTCTACAAGATCTAAAATCAGCAGAAGGTTTTCTCCAGTTTTGGGTTCCATTGTGTTAAACAACAAAGGATGGATTAACCAAACCTTGAACACAACAGCAGGAAAGAAAAACCCCAGGGTTTCTATTTGCTTCTAGTACCTCCCTGGCTCTTCACTTAATACTCCCTTGCTGATTATGCAGAGGTGATATTCAAGAGCCCATCTGTTGAATAGACCTTTGTAAGTAATATTTTAAAGGAGTGTTGATTTTTCAAGATCCACTCAGAATCTCTGTCACCTGGGGCCCTGCAGTCTTAAGCCCACGTGTTGTACCAATGTGTTCCAGAATATTCAACTGCATATGCTACATCCTTATTGGCTGTGCAAAATCAAATGAGGAGTTGGCTTCATTCAATTTTGCCTGATACTGAGGCCCCCCCCAAAGACATATAAAATTTGCCTGAATATTTATTTTAAACCAATAGGATAACACTGTCTCTTTATTTCTCCTCCCGTCCCATTTTTGACTGACTTCCAGTCATAAAAAGAATTTAAATTTAGAGTAGAAAAGTCTCCCTGAAATTGATTTCACTATGCTTCTTGTATATAAATAGGTATTGAGGGCGGGGGGGGGGAGGAGATATTGAACTGAAACTTTCAATTTTGGAGTTGAGCTTTCTAAAGTCATAAAATGGCTTTTCCATTTGACTCTTGATGGGTCTTGTAATGTAATTGGTCCGAGCCTGAGAAGATTTTAGAAGAAGCAGAACCAGGGAAGGAAAAAGAAACAAACCTTGCTTATTTAATTGCTGCCCTTTCTTCATCAGGAAAAGGACATTTGGTGAAATAGCCCTTTTTCTAAAAACAGGGAATTTCCATCCCCCCCCTTATAATTATTTAAGAAATTGCTTTTAGAGCTATCTAAATAGACTTAGAGATAAGTGCTTTAGCCATCTTGATGTGATCTGGTGAAAATTTTTATGTGGTTAAGATTTTTTAATTAAATCGTTTTATTTAAGATCGTAATAGCCCTCTTAAATTATTTTCCTCGAGACTTGTATTGTGTTATTTCAAGTTAATAACTCCTCTTCAAGCAAAGCAAAAAAAATGCAAGATATTTCTTCTGAGGATTTCTTTGCTGCAATTGAAGAGAACAAAGCCCACCTCATTCTTGCTGGAATGGAAGCAAATCTAACACTTAATAAAAATGGAGATAACAAAAAAATGAACTTGTAGCCCTGGGATAATCTGGCTAGTAGCATTAAAGTGGTTGCCTGGGCAATACTAACCCAGTTCAGTGGGTTATTATTATTTTTCTTTTAAACGCCAGTGACAGGTGTCAGGCATTGAATCAAAGAAGGCCATCCCCTGGCCTGTTTTTCAGGGTTTCAGGAGGCAGAGAATCCTCCAGGGGGACTCCAACGGAAGGAGGAAGCAGCCTCTTTGGTCAATTATCTCCCTATCAGTGGCTAGCATGTTTATCCCTGGGTGCATTTGCATGATTATAGATAATCTTCAACAGTTGCTAATGACAAACCTTCATCATTGTGTAAAGATGAATTACCTTTGATTTCATTTATCAATTGGCCTTTGTCTAAGTTGCCTTCTGTTCCAGTTGCTCACCACTACTTGTGGGAGACTTTTTGTTTTCTTCTTCTCCAGAGCCATTTCTGGGAGAGCTGGGGTTGAGGCCATGCTTTCATTCCTGCTTAAACATAAAATGGGTTTTTAAAATATCTCCCTCTAGGGTCCCTCTGAAATACAGCAAATCAGTTCCTTTCCAAGGATCATACAGACAGGTGCTTATTATCATCATTATTTTTTTACATGATCTTGCAGATATGTAGTTTTATGCAGTAGGTAGCTCTGACAGAATATAGTGAGAAAGATCATTCTTGCTTCTTTCTTTTCCTTATTGTATTTGTAAATAATTGTATCTGCTTTGACTCTCATAACTGCTATCTTTTAAATTGCTATTGCATAAGTAACCCCTCACCCCTTCTGGAGAACTGAAGCCAGGGATGCTGTACCGCAGAGCTACAGCCTAGGGTCTTGCCAAGTTGCACAAGCTCATCTTTGAACTTGTGATCCTCCTGACTCAGCCTCCTGACTCACTGGGATTATAGGCACGTGCCACTGCACCTGGCAACTCATTTCTAGATGGTTCTTAATTCAAGTGCATATGGTCAAAGTGATGTCCATAGAAAACAACAGAAAATGTACATATTAGGGTAAAATGTTTGCTCTCCAACATTTAGCTTCTGGGAGAATGTCTCCGACTTGCTGTGCACAAGTGCAAGAATACACTTAGTGAATTTTCTGTCCTGACCCCCCTCTTCCCCGGGGGCTAGGGAGATCAGCTTTAGCTTTGACTCCCACCAGCTTTCCTCCAATCTGTTCCCTGCACTTCAGAGTCATGTTTTAAAAGCATACATGGGTAAAAATGCTCTAAAATTAGATTATGGTAATGGTTGCACAACTCCATAATTACACTAAAACACATTATATCTCAATACAGCTGTTTTAAAGGATATGATACACAAGACCACATTGGCTGCCACCATTGAGCTCCCCAGTCTCCCCTGAGGTCCTGGGGGATCCTGCCCTTCTTCTTCCTCTATTTCCCCCTACTAGCTCCCCAGCTGAGAAGCTTCCACCAGACCAGCCTCCTTAGGCCACATTTTACTCCGTTTTTACATCCTTATGTAGGCTGTTCCCCAGTCCACCCTCCCTCCCTGCCAGTGCCCTCCACTAAAACATCTGCTTCCCTGATCATTCTCTCCAATTATATTCCTCCACCACCTGTGCCATTTGTTTCATTCCATTTTTGCATTCTGTTCACCAGGTTTATAAGTTAAGGCCCTAGAGGGCAGGCAGGAGGGTGTGTAAGTAGATATGGATAGACGCTCCATACAGTAGCATACTACCATGGAGAGATCCCAGTCTCCACAGAAACTCTCTTTAACTAAGTGTGGAGGGAGAATAGAAACTTGTTGACCAGTCGTCCATATGTCTGGGGAATAGTCAGTCTCCTGAATGACTGGCCAGACAGAATTTAAAGAATGTCTCCAATCTAGCCCTGGAGGTCACAGGTCTCAAAATTGATTAGATGGATGTATGGAGTGCCTTCTGTATTTGATCCTCAAATGTAGGGCCTGGGCTTTTACCTACAATTTACCATGGTTGGGGATTATCTCTGTATATATTTGTGTTATTGTGAAGGTTACTGTCTTTGTTTTCTGTGGCTATAACTGAATACCACAGACTGGGTGATTTATAAAGAATAGAAGTTTATTTAACTTACTTAGTGGAGGCTGGAAAGCTCAAAGACATGGCCCTGGCATCTGGTGAGGGTCACCTTGATTTGTAACACAGTGGAAGGGCCTCACATGGTAAGACACAGAGCAAGTGTGCCAGACACAACTTGCTTTTATAATAAAGTCACTCCTCCCTAACCGGTTAATGAGTTAATCTGTCCATGATGGTAGAGCCTCATGACCCAGTCACTTCCCAGAGGTGCTACTTCCCAGCTCCGAGTACCACTAATGAATGGATCGGGGTCTGACGGCTCCAAAACATGAAATTCGGGGGACATTTTCCAAACCATTGCACTTATCTGCTCCGAGTTCTGGAGCTGTGAATCACCTGCTTGGTGATGTTGTATTTTGGTGGAGTTGGTGGATGTGGTGAGGTCAGCAAATGGTTGCCCAGCCACTTTTAAGTAGGGTTTGTCTACTCTTTGTCCTTTTAAAAAATACTGATTGCATTTCAATATTTCACATAAAATGTGTGTGTGTATATGTGTTGACTGGACTCTATAAAAGGCTCAAATTAATGTTCATTTCTTAAGAATAAAAAAATATATCCGGTAATCATTTACACATTTTATGCAAAAGAATATGAAAGATGAAAATTTATTAATCCATATATCACTTTTGTATTCCTTCCCCAAGTTTTAACAATATGTATTTCCACTTGGTATAGAAGTGGCTTTTTTTTTTTTTTGGTAGACCAATAACCAATAACCAATGTTTGCCTAGTTGTAATTGGAGATCCTCAACAACATGGTAGAAAAAAATCATTCCTTTTTATTTTTCTCCTTCTAGTATTGGGAATTTGCTTTTTTATCTTTGACAATTCCATTTGGTGTGAGGAGTTGTCTAGACAGCTTCCTTCTTTTGAAATTCTTCTATTTTTAGTTGTCTGAGGCTTATGTAGGAACTTACTTGTGATGTTATTTACCTTTGAGCAAGTGGAGTAGCTATTAACTCAAAAGACTTTTTGTGAATGTGAAAAATTCAGTTTTGTGATCAATATCTGTAAGAGGCCAGAGGTGTGGCTCAGTGGTGGAACACTTGCTTATCATGTGTGAGGCCCTGGGTTCCATCCCCAGCAACACACACACACACACACACACACACACACACACACACACACAAATAAAAAGTAAATTTAAAAAGATTGTAATAATATCTGGCTCAGGTCTCTGTGTTCTTGGGCAAGTAACATATCTTTTCCGAATGTTGTACATAAACTAGGATTATTGGAAGAATTACATGAGCCAGTGTATTGATTATACTTTTAACAGTACTCAACCCATGGGCAGTAATTGACTTACTAAATAAATCACGATTGTGCCAGGCCACAGGGGCATGCTTAGAGGGCCATAGGTAGACTATTTAAGAAATATAATTGATCAACTGGGCTGGGTGGAGATAGGAGCCAGTTGGAAATTCTTGGCTCTTCTCTATGGAGAAAATTCATGTAGCATTTTGTTGCTAATTGGGAATAAGGTCCAGATCTCCCATTAAAAAATAGAAGACAAACTGGGCTTGATGATGCACGCCTGTAATCCCAGCGACTGGGGAGGCTGAGCCAGGAAGATTGCAAGTTCAAGGCTAGCCATAGCAACTTAGGCCCTAAGCAAATTTGGGAGACCCTGACTCAAAAAAAAAAAAAAAAAAACATAAAAAGGGCTGGGGATGTGGCTAGTGGTTAAGTGCTCCTGGGTTCAATCTCCAGCACCTCCACCCCATACACACTCACAAAAAAAATAAAATCCCCAAAGATGGCATTCGGTTTCTCCCCTGCCTTTTCCTACTTTGGAAATTCTACCTGCTTATACACACACACACACACACACACACACACACACACACACACACACAGGATAAAACATCTGGTGCATGGGTAGGTTCAGTATGGTGGCCATGCAATCTCTGGGCTGGATCCCCCACGTTTTTCAGATGTTGAAAGAGATGCTGCAGTTGTCAAACTGGAAGTACCTATCCACAGCCCGGGACATTTCCACAATGCTCTCCATGAACATGCTTCAATTTGTGGATAAATAACAGAATCAAGAGACTTGATTCATTTCAAACCACAGGATAAAAACACACTGTCTCTGTGTGGGTCTGTCTGTGTGTCTATCTACCTACCTACCTACCTACCTACTTAGAATACTCAGTTGAAACCAAGGGCACTTTACCACAAACTACAGTCCCAGACTTTTTAAAATTTTGAGACTGGGTGTTTTAAGTTGTATAGGTCCTTCCTAACTGGTTGAGGCTGGCCTTAAACTTGGCAATCCTCCTGCCTCAGATGCCCTAGTCCCTTGGATTACAGGTGAGTGCCACTATGCTCGATGGGGTTGTTATATTTCTATGCGATGTTATACAGTTTTTAGAAGCTGGGGGCATATTTTTTTTCTTTTTAAAGATGTTTTCTCTATGAAAGAAAGATATTTTCAGTTTCTTTACAAATGTATAATGAGCCCATTCATTATAAATCAATTTTCTAAGTGTGCTTTTTCTAGACCTGTTGGAAATGTGTGTGTGTGTGTGTGTGTGTGTGTTTAATTTCATAAATTTTTAAACTATGAGAGTTAATAGCAGAGGGATGGATTTTTCTTTTATGGGGGAGGGGTCCCTTTTTAGTCCTTATTTCTTTAAAAAATGGGTTCTACCTTTTTGGGTCTACATTATTTTTTATTAAACTCACAAGAGAAACTCAGTATTTTGCTCTCCCACCTGACAACTCATTTTTACAAGGGCAGTTTGTGTTTCTTTTGCTCCTTGGGATACAACATTGCTGTCTGATTCCTTTTCCCCTTGCCTCTGAGTTTTAGTAATTCATTTTACTTATCTTAAAAACAAAACAAAAAAGAAAGAAAGAAATCATGGCTCTATATTAGATCTCTTTATCATTTTAGATGATGAAAAAATTTTCTTAGTTGAGACAATAGAGACATTTGAATATGATAAAATTGGCAATCTACTGTAATATTATCTATTGTATTTGAGGTTAACTCAGTATCACAAACAGCTAGGAGGACCGTTTGTAATGCAGTAGTTGTAGAAGAACACACTTCTTGATCCTACTATTTGGGACACTCACCAAGTACGTTTTTAACACAATTAATTGAAACACAGGCACAAAAGGAAATGAGAGGCTGATTGGAATATTTAATTACTTTTAACTATAATTTGATCCTTTTGCCTACTGTAGGCACAAAAAAAGATAAAGATATATTCATTTCAGACTATTGTGTGGGATTTCATGTTCTTAAATGCTCTTTAAAAATTTGGAGAAAATTGTGCTTGAATGCAGATTTTGCCGTCCTTGAGGGATCTTTAATTTGTTTGTTGTATGAGCAGTTATAATAGATATAAACAGCCTGCTTCACTACTTGTCTGCCATTCTGAAAATCTGTATTCTGGACTCGAAAATGAGCGTGCCTATTGCTTATTTTTAGTGGGCTCGTTTTTTGGCAGTGACTCTGGAGTAAGATAGAAAATTCCTGATGTGAGTGTGACCTGTCCATCATCCTAAGTAATTCTACATTCTGGCACAGGGGCCTCAACATTTCTGTGTTCTGCTGTTTTCCGGTTTGGTTTCTGGGAGTTGGATTATTCTGCCAAGCTCTTCATCCTGTGGAATGATCTAGAAGTGGCTATGGGGTGAAATGGAAATAACTTTATGTATTATTGCTGTAGTTGGCTTTGGGCCCAAGATGACCAGTCAGGTTGTAGAAGGAACTTTGGGATGTTCTGATTATCTGCCTTCACCCATGTATAACCTGTGCTGTGGGCCCACTTTTCCCCAAGGAAGATCAACACAACAGAGATCAAGTGGACGTTGTGGGTCTGTCCGGGATGATGAAGGACTACCGTGAGTGGTTCTTTTGAAATCTTTGGTGACCTCTTGTCTTCTTTTCTTGGTGGACATCTTGGACTTCTATTCCCATTCTCGTATACAAATGCACGTAGAAATGAACTGCCTTTGTCAGAAGAAAGTAGGACATTGTACTCTCTAATTTCCGTTATGGAAGAAAAATGTTTTCCACCCCCATGTAGTGACTTTATTGTAATCTAATCTGGACTCAGTGATTCTTGCTTCTTTCTGATGGGAAAACCTAAGAACTGTATGTCAAGAACATTATTTAATATGCCCAAAGGGGCAAGGCTCTTAGATGGAAAAAGGTTCCCTGCAAAATATCAAAGAGTTAACACAGCTTGAAGTCCCCCCTAACCCACCCACCCCCAAGTCAAAATATCTGTGAAACACTGAGAACACTGACTACACAGAATTCTCCTGAAGATCCAGTTTAGGAAGATAGGTTACACATCTGCTTTAATATTCCCAGAATAAAAACATTTATTCTTATAAACTATGTCCGGTAGCTGTGGGAAATTAAATCATGCACATAGGAAGCAGTTTCGTTGATATCTTCAGTAGTAGGTAACTCTGAGGATATTTTTATAGGAAAGGATTGGGCCTTTGGGGCTGGAAACATTTTTATCTTTTTCACTTCAAGCTGGAAATGAGGTAGGCTCCTTAGAAGTTCTGAGAGGAGATGGAGTTTCTGAAAACTCCCTGATGAAAATACCTGTCACTCATTTAACTCTCTGCCTAGCAACCAGGTTGACTTAAGATTCCTCTTGCTGAGGGAGATGTAAGCATCCCTGGCTAGTTAATACTATTGGTTTTGAAATCTCCGCTTTAATCTTGTTGGAATTGAGAGACCCAGATTCTCCTGGAGGATGGGAGTGGCTGGAATCTTCCTTGCACATGATTCAACCCTCAAAGGCAACTTTAAGTTCAAAATTCCTTATGCTCTGGTTTGTCACCTCACCAAGGGTGTGTGTGTGTGTGTGGTGGGGTGGGGGTGGGGCGCAAATAATACTAGAATTGACCACTTTGAAGAGATATACAGCTGTGTATACGTCTCCATATATAACTGTTCTTCCAGTAGGTTGCAATGTTATAATATAATAAAAAGTCCTCCTGGGCTTTCCTTTGACAAATGAATTTAGCTCCATAAACCATAGTGGTTTGGTGCTGTAGAACCTGGTCGAATAACATGTTTGCATAACCCAGTCCTCCCTCCCATGATAATCATAGGCAGATTTACGCTTATTTTCTGTTCTGAAGTGAAGCTACATATTTTCATAAGCATTTTCCATTTTTAATTGTGTAATTAAGTTGCTGACATAAGCAACTATGCAGTTTCACATTAAGGTAAGGATTCGTAAAGGCATGCATTTGCATAATTTAATTTTCTGCACAGAAGATATCGAAAATCAATAGCATGATTCATAGCCATACCATATCATTGCCATGCCGCCATCCGTTGGCTGTTTGAGCTTAGGAGGGTACAAAGAATATTAAAATTGATTGAATTTGGTGTGCCGACTCTGTAGCTTTACTTGGGAACCACAGACTGTTTCTATTTGCAAATCTTCTCTTCCTTGCCAATACAATATGAAGTTGTTTAATATACTCTATATACATTTTGACTGCTTTTCAAATAATAGTTTCTAGAAAATTGTTATTTTTTTTTAGAATCACGTTATTATTAACTGAAGTGCATTGAGGAGAGAGCTTAAAATTTTGTTTTTATTTATGCAGCAATCCAGTAATACATGATGATGTTTTTATTGGGGGTTGGGGTAAGGAATCACACATTACTGACAGATGTAATAAAAGGGAAAACTAAATATAGACACCTTTAATGAATAATTTATGTGTTGAACAAAACAAATCTGGTGCCAAGTGATAGAGTCCTTGGCTACATTGTTTCTTTCTGCATGGCCTCCCTGAGGGTTTGCTTATTAGGTAGTCAGGATGGTTCCTGCTTCAGATCTTTCTGAAGGAGAAGGTGGCATTTTTGTTATGTATGCACACACATACACATACACATACTGTTACATCCTCTACCTGCCAGAGTAGTCCCCTTGGACTTTTCTGTCATTCATTCATTCACTCACTATTCATGAACACACAGTATGTGGGGGAGCTCCATTCTGGGGGTGTTTTGGCAGTAGTCCAGGAAACACATGCGCTTTTCCTGGGTCCCTTGAGTCCTTCAGAACCCATGGAATATGGCTTTCAGAAGCAAGTTTTCCTGCCCAAGCTGCCCTCGTTATGTGGAACACACCTTGTACTTCAGTACTTTGAGGGAGAGTGAGCAAGACAAGGGGGACCCATCTCCCTTGGGGTGGCCCTCAGCTCTTTTGTTACTACTTGTCAGCTGGGCTGTGTTCGACATTACCGCAGCTCCTGTTTTGTCCCAAGAGACCCATTTTTAGATGGGCAGTTTCTGCTGCTCAGCTCAGATCCATGTTCCCTATGTCACTTGGAAGGTGACTGCTCATTACGGGTATTGAGAGCATAGGGGAGGATCTTATGGTGTCAACTTCTCTATTTCTTCAACTGGATATATCTTTGTGGATTTGCTTTTGCATTAATAATTTAGTTTGCTTTGGGAGCTGGTTAAGGGTGGGACCTCAAACCTGATGGCCCCGATGCAAACTTCTTCAAGGCTATTGGGATACAGGTCCTGATCTAAGCAAGGGGCCTAGAGATGTGGGCTCACCTGATTCAGCTGTGGACCTTCCACTGGGCAGCACTGATGCTCCTCCAATACGAGACCTTCCTGGCAGTCTCTATGCGCCTTGCACTACCCTGATGATCCCAGAGGTTCTGGGAATCGGGGGTAGTGGGGATTACGAGTCTGAGTTCCATCAGAGCATGGGGAGGAATTAATATCCTTGCAGAACACCCCATTCCTTCCTTAATTTCCCACCTGGTTTGTTTGTGAGCTTTCATGTTAGAACTCTGTTCTTGCTCAGTTTGGAGCCATGTTTTGGTCAGTTCTGCAGCAGGCCAGCTCCCCTGTGCTCTGCCAACCCTGCAACAGTGTGAAGCCTTTGGCTGTGAAGTTATAGACCTTGAGGACAAGAGTTGGGAATGTCAAAGATAAGGGCGACCTTAGGCCCAGCTCCCTTGGGACATTTGCTGGTTTTTATCTCTGGCTTCAACTTAGAATCACACAGAGGCAGAAGTAGTTTTTCATTCTCACAGCCCCAGCTACCCAGAAGACTGAGGCAGGAGTTTGGGGCTAGCCTGAGCTACATAGCAACACCCCAAACTGGTGTCTTAGCTCCACCCCAGACCAATTAAATCCAAATTCCAGGGTATAGTTTTGTGTTTTTCCCCCTCCCCTTTTGATATAAGGGATTGAACCCAGGAGTTCTCAACACTGAGTTGCATCCACAGCCCTTTTAAAAAATATTTTTTAAAAATTTGATACAGGGTCTTGCTAAGTTGCTTAGGACCTTGCTAATTTGATGAGGCTGGTGTTGAACCTGGGATCCTTCTGTTTCAGCCTCCTAAGCTGCTGGGGTTACAGGCGTGTTTCAGCCACCACACCTGGCTTTTTTGGTTAAAAGCAGTTCAGACCACTATTCTAACAATGGCCCTTTATGAATGGAGAAATTGGCAATCAGAAGTTGAAGCAACTGTTTACAAGACACTGTGGGTCTCACTGGGGTATCTTTTGCATGTGAGAAAGAGAAAAAGACACTTGAACAGGTAATTGGTTCATGAAGCTATAAAGCCACAGATAGGGCTGGCTTTAAATTGCCTTTGTCCAGGTCATAGACATTATCAAGAGAGTTCATCTATAGGTTTGCCTCCTCTGACTTGGTTCCATTTTATCTCCTCTGTTGATACCTTTCTTGATCCTTGGACACTCTCTCAAGGCTCTGGGCTAATGTTATAACACCTCTAGAAGGAAAGAAGAATCTCTGATTGGCTGATATCCCTAGGCCAGGATGCATCAGTGGGAACAGGGAGATGATATAGTGATTGACAGGCTGAAACCAAACAAAGTCTATGCTAGAGCTGGCAAGATTGGGGATGACAGGGAGTGGCGGTCCAATCTGTAATACCCACTTGGGTTTATTATTGCAAATGAGGAGACTGTGTAGTAAATTTCTACTGTGTTGTGTTAAAAGGAACATCCTTAGGTCAATTGAATTTAGCAGAGTTTATTTGAAAAAAACCAAAAATGATTTGTGGATTGAGTGGGTTCTGAGAACTCCAACCAACATGTGATCCAATGGCATTTGTAGGGAAATGAAGGTGAGACAGAGGAAAAACAAGAACTTAACAGGCTACAGCTTAGTCAGTCACCTGGTTGGCTGGTTACCCACTAATTGTTTGCAATCTAATATTAATTGGCTGCAGGTGCTTCTGCACCCAGCCAAAGCTCAGTTACTGTGGTTAAACTTACATGTTGGTGTGGTCTCTTGGCCTCAGTCTAAATCGAGGGCCACTTACAAAATGTCATTTCTTTACAGGCATTTAAAAAGCATTGTATAATCAGTCGTTTTTACTCCTTTTGTGTGGACACAACAAGAAAGAATTAATTGACAGAACTTACTTAAAGCAGAGAAAATAGGCAAATAAAAAAGTTTCCCATATGCAAAGAACATAAATAATCCTAATGATTAATAATTCAGTTTTATTTTGTGGAGGGTTAATGGATTAGGGGGCTAGAATGTGAGAAACTTAACTTTTGACCTCTAGAAGCTCAAAATGGCCAACTTTCGGGGGCTCTGAAGGGTACATCTCTAGAATCGCAGGATACATTGGATGATGGGTACCTAAGCCTTCATTGTAGTTTATGGATGGGTAGTAATTTAATCAGGACCAGTGAATAAATATGGGGATACTAGGTCTACTGTTTGGTTATGTTTTGTGGTTAATCAGATTCCCCCTTTCCTCTAAAGGGCTCATACTCTACAGAATCTCTCTGCTCAGGCATTACTTGTGTTAAAGCTTTTCTGTGCACTTGAAGTGGAAGCACAAAGTACTCCTTTTTCCTGATTTTTCTGTTCCAGCCTGTCACATCCTCATCAAAGCTACATCATAATATTATTATTATTGACAAATTTGGAATGGAAAATGTATTGTGCTTTCCCGTGGCTCTCTTCATCTTAAATTGAATATATAGTTCCTCTCCCCATTTTCTTTTACTTTTGCAAAGCACTTGATTTTGTTTGGGTGGATTTTAATATTAACATTGTCAGGTGGTGGGTATTGTTGGAGTATAATTCTGTTTCATTTTGGATTCTGGGCACCTGTGATATTTCTCATCTAATATATCAGTGCATTCAGGTGTGGATTCACAACAAGAGAAATTTGCATCCATGAAGAGGCTGGGAGAAGGGTCTTTGAACACGGGAGCAGGCAGATGGGAACTCTCAATAATGGGGTTGAATATTTTTGCTTTTCCTTGACGGATCGGATTCATTTCGAGTTTTCCAAAAAATACATCATTAAGTGGTGTTTCTTTTCTGAGATTTTTGCAGGGGCTTCTTGTTTCGGGGGCTCAGTACTGCAGGTGACTATTTGTGGGCCCAAGGGTGTGGAACACGGGTATTCACCATGGGAGTCATTCTTGTGTCACACTGTGCTTTCTTTGGGTGGCATAGGCCATGATACCCTGGTCTGCATGCTTACCTATGGGTCCTGGGACCAGTATGTGTTTCTGAGTTTTTTCCTCTACTTATAAAACAAGTAGAATGAGCCCCAGCTCTGTGAAGATCACATAGGCCAGGGGACCTGGGCTTATTGATGTAAGTAGAACCAAAGTCATAGATTCCAGTTCTACTATTTATCTGACCTTGGGCCAGTGACAGTTACAACCACTTCTTGAAACTTCAGTTGGCTCATTGTTTGTTCTACTGCACAGTAGTGTTTTGCAGACCAAAAAAAAAAAAAAAAAAAGTGCATACAAAGGAGTTAATGTCCTGTGCTTTTGCTACAAAGTGAAGGGCTCAGGGTAATCTGTTGTTATATGAGCAGTAGTCATGATAATCTGTGGATTCTCCAAGGTCTTTGCTTCTCTGAAGTCTCCCCAATCTGTTCATGAGACCCCCTGTGTGTATGTGGTGGGGTGATGACTTTGTCTCACTGTAGGTCTCCTCTCCCACTTGCAGCATTGATGGAAGACTACGTTGGGACCCTGCATGACAGCAGACACGGCAGCTCAGTACAGATCTGCAGACGCAAGGCTTCAGGGGATCCATACTGGGCCTACTCGGGTAAGTCACGCTGTTGGGATTGGCACTATAGGAATCTGGTCAAGTCTGGCTCAAAATCCTGCTTATATCACGTTCACACCTGAGTTCTGTTTATTGCACCCTTTTATAGTTCATTACTAGTGAAGTTGAAAATCTTCAAACCTGTTTTTCTCAAGGTTGTTAATCTTTCCCACCGGTTTTCTCCCTCAATTTGCATTTATTTCTGAACTCATTCATGAGTTATTGTACCTAACTTGTGACTTTCCTGAAGATGCACATTTTCTTTTCTGTTTCTTTGGTGGCTATGTTTTCCAGAGATCACAAATTGTAAGGCTGGTCTTCAGCTGCTTAAAC